>NW_006437736.1:7594042-7604633 GCF_000325575.1 Pteropus alecto | reverse complement strand
TCATATTTAAATGGTTTCCAGAGTTTTACTTTTTTCACTGAACATTATTCTTTCATGTCATTGCATTTAGCTATAGTTTATTCATTTCACTCTTCTATATTATTCCATTATGTGGACATACTACAATTTATTCATTCTCTTGTCAGGGTATATATATATGTGTGTGTGTATGTATATATATATATATGTGTATATATATATATACATACACACACATATATATATATACACATTATATATATACACACATATATACACACACACACATATATGTATATATGTATGTGTATATATATGTATATGTATATGTATGTATATATTTATCTATCTTTGTGTGTGTCTGTATGTGGTTTTTTTTACTAGTCTTGTGTCAGAAGAGTTTCCTCCATTGGTATGAACACTGGTAGGAGCTATTAAAGTAATTATGGTAAATACATAGAGCCTATGGAGACTATTTTTGCAACCTGGAAGAGGCACCAGTCACAACAAGGGAAGACCTGGGTTTGGGTACTGACTTTGCCACTTGTCAGCTAAGCTGTAGGTCCCAGATGTAAAACAGGAGCAATTCAAGTGATAAACCATGACCACAGTGCATATTAACCCCTCCTGCTGCACTATCCCAATAAAACCTCTCAAGAGCCTTTTGACATAAAGCGATTATCGAATTCTTCTTCTCATTCACATTATCATTCCCAGTCTTACTCCACAGATAAGGAATCAAAGTCAATTGAATGGTTAAAAACCTTTGGTTGGAGTCAGGTAGAACTGGTTTGAAAACTTCCACCTCTCTCACTCACTATCTGTGTGACCTTGAGTAAGTTACTTAACCTTCCTGAGCCTCTGTTTCTTCATCTGTAAAACAGATAATAATAAAGTGGGAACTAACATTTGCTAAGCATTAATTAAATGCCGGGACTATCCAAAGTACATTACATGGATTCGCTCAAATCTTCACAATAGCTCTATGTGGTAAGTAAAATCATTATCCACATTTTACAGAGAGGAAACTGAGAGTTTAAGTAATTTGTCCAAGTTTATACAGAAGAGATCGAGTCACAACTGGAGCACAGGGGATAATACCACCCCACAGCATTACTGTGAGGGTTAAATAACCTACTATGATAACATAGAAGTAAATATATGACAAGCACAGCACAGAGGATAAGGAAGGATGTAAATGGAGTTATCCTTATTTACCGATAAGGTTCTTACATTATACATGAAAAGATATGTCAAATCATCAAATTACAAAAAGCTAATGGAGAAAGTAAAGTGAAATACAAAACACTTATTTAATCCAAAAGGAAGCAGAAAATGAAGAACAAAGAAAATAAATAAATAAATAGATCGACAAATTGAAAGCAAATTACAAGATGGTAGCCTTAAATCTAATCATATCAATAATTACTAAATTAGACTAAACACTGAAACGGCAGAGATCATCAAACTGGATTTGGAAAAAAGCAATGCCCAGTTATATGCTGCTTAAAGAGATATACTTTAAATAAAAAGACACTGTAAACGTGTTGAAAACAAAGTAGACCTGAAGGATTACCAGAAAGGATTACCAAAAAGAAAGACAGAAATTTTATAAAGATAAAGGCTCAATTCATCAAGAGCACATAATCCTAAATGAGTATAAATCCAATAGTAGAGCTTTAAGATACTTAAGGAAAAATTGACAGAACTAAAGGTGTGCTGGCTGGAAAATTACTGCTTGTCTACCGCCCATGGGAACATAGGCTATCGCCCATAGGAACATAGGCTATCACCCATGGGAACATAACATTCTAACAATAAGCTTTCTGCTTCTGTACCCCGCTTGCACAACTGACCTGTGGGTTGACAAGTAGTGAATAGGAGAAAAATAGACCTTTGTGTTTAAGACAGAATGAGGAATGGGATTTAGGGCTTAAAAATCCTGTACCTTTACATTTCGGGGCTGCTTAATTTGGGGTCTACGTACCCCTGGCAGACCCAGCTGGCTGAATAAAGGGCGTGTTTCCTATAACTCACTAATTTCTGGTGGTCCGTGTGTCTTTTGGGGGCTGGCAGCCACAACAAAGGGATAAATAGGCAAATTCACAATTATAATTGGACATTACTCTTTGTAACCTCTGCAATCTGCTGTAATCTTCGTAATTGATAGAACAGGCGGACAAAAAAATCAATAAGAAGATGAAAGATATGAACAACATTATTGACCAATTAGATCTAACTAGATCTTTTTTTAGGCACTATGTACAATAACTGCAAAATATACCTTCTTTCAAGTACAAATAGAACATTCATAAAGAGAGGCCCTATGCTGGGCCACAAAACAAGTCTCAAATTTTAAAGAATAATCTAGTACAAGTAATTATCAAAATGAGGGTGAAGTTAGCTATTTGTCTTATAATCTATGATTCTATGAATTTTCCTACTCTGACATGAGAAATTTTTAGCACTTTCTCCACAGTCTAGCAATATTATTTGCTTATTAGGTTTTCAGAGATCTTACTAAAATTAAGACCCAGTTCTATAACTCCCTAAACAATTGAGTTATTTAAATAGAAATTGCAAAGTGACAAGAGCTTGAATTTAGTCTCCTTTTTCCTAGATTCTGAAGTTCTCTACTCTCAGAAAATGCAATCTTCCACCTGAAATTTAGCGCCCTATGATTTAGACACCAGCACATTTGTTGCTTAAGATTTTCTAAAATAATCTCAGTTGCCACCAAGGACAACGAACTTCTGCAAAAGAGAATCTGTCAGTCAGAGATCCTTTCTTTAGGGCCCTTGTTACTCAGCTCACTTCTGGAGTTGAGGAAAATACTAGTGTCCGATCCCAGAAAGATGCTCTGTATGGGCGTGTGTATTGGGTACAAATATCTCAAGAGGAAGTTCTTAAGATCTTAAATAAAAAGGCTTTGAAAATGTACTATAGCAAGAGCTCCTCAATTGTGGTCCTTTGGCTTGACTGGGAAGGGTTGTCTGAGAATACATAATGTGGCATTTTCTTGGGGAAAAAACTCATAGCTTTCGTCAGATTCTCAGAGGGATGGAAGCCTTGACCTCTAAATGCTAAAAGAACAATGAGTCATTTTTCAAGTTGCTGAAACATTTTTATCCCTTAGCCCTACAAAGGACCCCAAACTTCATTTCTATTTTCTTATCTGTAATATGGACTATATCAAAAAAAAAAATCAACATACTCATCAGCTTCACTAAAGAAGTTCTAGCAGCAAAATTGATTTCTGCTCAATTCTTTCTCAGGATCTATTTATTAACATATTGCAAAATAAAGCTCTGAAGACACCACTTCAGTTGGGAAAATGTGGCTTTAGAAAGTTTACTTGTTTTTCCATTCATTTCAAGTATGTACCAATCTTGTACTAATATAAGAATCTGCTGGATGCTATGGAGATTGCAGTCGAGACTGAGAACCCTGGTCTAATGGAACCGAACCTGCGGACACAGGGCTCCAACATAGCAGTTGAGAGCATGAAGTCATTTGGGTCCAAACCTGGACCCAGTCAGCCCATCTCACTCTAGTAATTGGCCTTAGGAAAAACCATATAATGTCTTTGAGCCTCGGCTTAGATTTCCTCTTCTGTGAAATAGGGCTAAGCAGGTAACTGCTCTCACAGGTGATTTTCAGATTCTTTTGAAAATACATATATATATATTTTTATTATTTTGGTTGAATGTGTGGGTTGATCTGATGCCATAAGGGTGCCAAGTTTGCCTCTTGGTCCCCAGGCTCATTTTGCTCCAGCCCTTTTGGCTTTCTTTCTGTGCATTGAGTAAACCAAACTCATTTCCATCTAAGGCTCTTCCTACTGGTTGTTTTCTCTGCCACGAGGTGCTTCCCTGGATCTTTGCCTCTCTGCCTTTCTTTTGCTTACTTTCTCATCCTTGGAGCTCACAAATGCTCCCTCTTCAGAGAATTTGCATGACCATTCACAAACTCTCTCGTCACCTTTCTCTTATGTTTTCCCAGCACTTATCATTATCTCATACTTATCTAGTTTGTTTGTTTGTTTTTTAATCATTTCTTGTCATTAAAACTTGTTTAGAGCTGTCATGCCCGGATACAGGACAGTGTCTAGCAGAAGAAAGAGCTCAGTAATATATATTTGTTGAATAAATGAATGAAATAAAGTATTTGCAAAAAGGGTGTAGATTTGGGGACTGTGCAGATTAAAAACTCATCAACATTAGCAATTATACACTTGTTACTATAACATCTACATTTCAGAAGAGGGGAATGTATGTTTACATTTGCATAACAAATCAGGTCTGTAAAGTAGATGGCCTAGAACAATAGACCCATATCAAAGGTGAGTGACCTCATATCAACGATGCAAAACAGAAAATCTGTCCTCCACCCACAAGGTTTACAAAAAATTCTTAGGTAGTTTCCCTCCCGGCTAAATGTGACATCTATTAAAATGGTAGGTTACAGTTAGTTAAGAGTGATGCAGACGCGAGTTTCAAAGGTAAAGATTATTTCCATCTGGTACGCGCGGACGCTTGATTGGACTCTGATGAACAGGTAAGATGGAATGGATAAATGGGCAGGCAGATGGATGGACTGGGAAGGAAGCACAATAGGTGAAGGGATTACCCCATAGTTTCCATCAGAGCCACCAAAAACTATCTCAAATAAGCTTTCATGCTAAGTGAGAGAACTGGACTTGTTCTGCAAATGCAGCAGCTTGGAGCATGTACAATCGATCCCCACCCGTAAGCTTCTCCTAATTGTTTTGGAGCCTCTCCTGGATCTAAGCATGGAGGGAAGACCATAGCATCATTCCATTTCTTTTTCTTAAATGAACAACGGTAAATAAAGCTAAGACTGTAATGAAGAGCCTCGAATGCCAGGGCAAGAGCCTATGCCTTTAAAGACCAATTTAGGGAGGCCAGAGTGAAAGCTTTAACAGTCTAAGCAAGAAAGGCAATATAGAGTCCAAAACCAGGGGAGAAGTAAAAGAAATAAAAAAGAATGGACAAGCATTGTAATGGTCAGAGTTTTCCGGTGAAGCCTAATGGGCCAGCAGAGCTGCAACTTATGCTGGATGGGGGTTTTATGGGGTTTGTTCTAATGCTTTTGGCCCATAGGATACAAACTATTCTGTGCCTCTTCAAAATAATAGCCTCTGGTGTCTACTGGCCATATCATGAAATAGAAATTATGAAGGCACTGTATCTTTTAAAAAAAATCCCCTTTGTAGCACTTCCTTAAAAACAGTTATTTAATGCAACTCTGCCAGTGAGTTCTTGACTGTCTGTCTTAGCAATTCTGATATTAATGAAACATCATTGTAAAGAGTTGGAGTGTCTTCCTGGTAAGTGTTTAGCTTATGTTTTTCAAAATACCTTGTAAAAACTGTTTTGATTTTCTCTTTTGACCCAATGAGTATTTTTCATTGACTGCGTTTCGATACAAGAAATATTAAGCAATTGAAGTGATCGATATGCTTTCAAACTTCTTTCTTCCCTTAAAATTGGCTGCTTTTAAGAGCTGTGATAGTTTTGTGTGGTATTTTAGTCAAAGAGAGTAGCTTCATTTAAGTTTTTAATTCAAAGTACAACACTCATGTATTCGCTTTGGCACTTATGAGTCGAGGCAAATTTAATTGAAAGTCATTGACCTGGCTTTTAAAAAATACATCTATTGAATTATAATTGACATAATATTGTAAGTTTAAGGTTCACAACGTGATGATTTGACATAGGTATAGATTGCAAAATGACTACCGCGATAAGATTAGTTAACACATCTATCACCTCACATAGTTACCATTTTCATGGCTTTTTCATATTTCTTTATATTCTCTTTTAACTGACATGTTATAGTGATTTCGGAGAGCTTCATAGAATTTAGATGTTTGAAATATTGATATACTATGTATATGTATATAACAACATTAGATTATATCATCTCATTGTATTATGCAATATTAAATATTAAATTAATGTCATTGTGGATGCAGGATAAATGTTAAGAACTTGTATAAACAGTTGTTTGGTGTGCCAAATGAAATGATAAGCAATGTTGGATCCACCACATGCTTTCTTGTTATATGAATTTGTTTGTTTTTCTGTGTGGTTTTATAGATCATAGAGTTAAAAAAAAAAAAAGAAAAAGAAAACATTTAATGTGAGTCTGTGTGATAATTATTTATTTAAAACAAAATCTGAATTACTTAGAAAGATAAGAAAGTGGATAGCGTAAAATTATAGACCAGGGTTCTTAACTTAAGATTTAGAAAATCCACAGATGGGTTTTTTATTTGTAATGTAAATCCGCACTTTGTGAGAGAAAAAGCTTGTCTTTCGCCAGATTCTCCACAGGCTGTATGACATCAGAAAGGTTAAAAAAGTCACTGCTATAAATGGAAAGATATGCTAAGGTTAAAAAAAAGATTTTGATTTTCAGAATTCTGAAGTACTTAAAAATTTTTGAAAATATATTCCTAAGTTATTTCCATATTCTAAGTTAAGTAGTTTAGGTAGTTAACTCTATTTAGCTATTTTAACATTTAAGATGTTTCGTAATGATAGAAAAACAAAAAGAAAAAGTAGAAAATTTTGTAGAAAGAAAATTTGTACTCATCAAAGAGAATTCAGATGGCATATCTGGTTTATGTAAGATATTTTCAGAAAATATTTTGAGTCAGATCTTTTAATTCTGAGGCAATTTAGAGACATTATTTAATTTTGTTTTTAAATCTTTTTCAGACTTTTCAATTTATTAATGAAACATGGTAAGTTGTCATTTTAAAATCTTCCTTACTCATTCTCTATTTTGAAAATAAAAGATGGATCAGATGAATAAGAGTATGAAATGATTTGTAAAACAGTTTAATTTTAAGTCTTGGAGACATACTTTTGAAGTTAAGAGCATTTCTTTTTCCAAATCAGTCTTCCATTACACAGCTCCTTGCTAAGATTGTACAAGAATGTTAAATACTTTAATAGAATGAATACTGGTGTCTAAATACTATATTATAGAGCAATGGATCTCAACCAGGTTCAATTTTTTACCCCAGAACATATTTGACTATGTCTGAGACATATTTGATTGTCGCAACTGTTGAAGTGCTACTGGCATCTAGTGGGTAGAGGCCAGGGATGCTGCTAAACATCCTACAATGCATAAGACATTTGTCAACAACAGACACTTAGCCAACCTAAAATGTCAATAGAGCCATGGTTGAGAAAACCTCTTTTATATAATTAAGTTCAATTGATAATTTCATAATTCCAGAGTTCTGTCATTGTTCAGACACTTAGCCAACCTAAAATGTCAATAGAGCCATTATATAAACCTCTTTTATATAATTAAGTTCAATTGGTAATTTCATAATTCCAGAGTTCTGTCATTGTTGTAACAGGCTTGTGTTGAACAAGACAAGCTGGGTCAAGCATTTGAAGATGCTTTTGAGGTACTGAGGCAACATTCAACTGGAGATCTTCAGTATTCCCCAGGTATAATGCCAGTCCCTTCTTCTGCTGGTACATCAAATGGCTTGTTGGTAACATACACATGTAAGAATAATGACCAGAACAGAGAAGACCATATTTACTCATTGCATCTAGGATTAATTGTAACAACGGAAAAATGCGTCCAGGGTTACCTAGCCTAAATAAATCTAAAGTCTCATATAAAAATGCAGAGAATGTAGGAATACTGAGACATAATTATTTGCTATTAAGTGTATCTCGTTGACATTTATTTATCTAATAGCTAAATAAAGGGCTTTCGATTATTCTAATTTATCTTAAACACCTTCCGCCCATCCAAGATATATTCTGCTTGGGAGAATAAGTATTCTCATTAATCTACAGACAATAGAAACATAGTCTAGATGAGATGTAGATATTTTGCCTATTGAGTTTACACAGGGTATTTCGGGCAGTTCCAAGATAAAAGGAATCATGAGATCTTGACCTGCAAAGATCATGTGCCCTAGTAAGAGAAATGGGATATGTAAGATTATCTGTAATACCAGCAAAGTGCAATAAATACCATAGGGGAATGCAAAGTGATAAAATAACACGGGAGGGAGCAAGTGCATATTCAACCACATAAACATATAAGCGTGCACACACATAAATACACACTTTAGCTTGAAATTTTAACTTTAACTTCTTTTTCTGTTTCTAAATTAGATTACAAAAACTACCTGACTTTCATCAACCACTGCTCTCATGTCCGAGGAAATTCCAACTGCTATGGCGTGCTGCCTGCAGAGGATCCTGTCTATAACTGGAGAACAGTAATAGTGAGTACATGTACCAGGATATATCTTCCCTGATATAGGCAAATTTTCTGTTCACATCAACCTTCCAATTCGTGTATGCTAGATGAAACCCAGCTTAAAGACAGCACTGACTGAGAAAATGCTTACTCATGGCCATCAGTGGCGTGAGTTTGACAGTCAGTGGTTAGCAATGCTGTCAAGAAAGAAACTGCCCTTTATCGTTGCTCTTCACTCAGCTGCAGACTAGTATGATTGACTTCTATAAAGAGGAGGTGTTATTAGGGTTCTCACATCGCTGCTTCTCCTTAGTCTATCCAAAAATTGTAAAAAGTTATGATAGTTCCCTAAAGGCCACAGGGCAAAGGCTCAAATGTCCCCTGCACTGGCTTTACCTACAATTTTGTATTAACCTGCTCTATTTTCTCTCCCAAGCTCAGAGCTATCTATCTACATATATTGGATCAATTTATTTCTATTTTAATAGCCTCCTGCAAAAGGATATATCTCCACCGTCTATCTCTCTGTGTGTTCTTTTACATTGTTTTTCTTAATGTATCTGTATCCATTTTATTAAAGCAGTCTGAATGTGGTGGGGTATAAATATGAAATGATTTTTTCTTTTTCTTCAATCATTACATGCAACCATGCTATATAAAAAGTCCTTTTTCTGACCCTGTGAATTGTTCTGTCAGGGCCTCTCAGAAGGCATTTCTTTGAAGAGGGATTTTTGGTTCCAGCTTAAGCTCTTCTGCTTCCACTAGGGTTGCCAGGTAAAATACAGGATGCCCAATCTTTTTATTTGCTAAATCTGGCAACCCTATTCCACTTAAACTCCCAACATCCTTCCATACACTGCATAGCCCCTTGTGGTTAGGGATTCCTTACTTGCTAGGCAGTCTTCTTAGTGGGGTATGGTAAGATGGCTTAAGTCCAGCCCTTTCCACCATGTGTAATTAACTCATGGAAACCGAAATATGATTGTCATATGTAATGGTAGGAGCTCAGGCTTCTTCCTTCTGGCCTCTCTCTTGGCCCTGCCCTCCCTTCACGGCCGTCTTTCTCCTCTATCTCTTCTTGCCTGGCTAGACATCCGTTGCAGGAATGAAAGCCCACCTTACTTTTTGCTGGCACTTCAATTTCTATTAATGATTCTTTTGGATCTTGTTTTCTTGTTGGACATTTTTAGGTGGGGAGGAGAAAAGCATTCTTCTCTCCTTTCTCGTGGGGGAGTGGGAGAATATGGAACTCCATACAAAGCCAAAGATTACCCCGTGACCCAAGGTCCTCTCTATATATGTGAATTCTGCCTTGGGAGCTATCTGCCTGCAGTAGTGTTTTTTAGCATTTGGACAATGTTTAGCACTCTTTTTGCCCCCAGCTTTTGTCTTTAGCCACCAATTGGGGGACACATGGAAAGTCCCAGTTAACATTCTGCTGTATTATTTATATAGAACAGTGCTGCAGACCTCTATTTTGAAGGAAATATTCACCCATCTCTGCAGAACATCCCTGAAAATCAGCTGGTACAAACTGTTCTCCAGCAAAAGGGAGGAAAAGGTATGTGGATCCATCACTCTGTGTTGGTAAAAGAACCAGGTCTTCCTCAAAACAGCTTAAAGGGATTTCATATCTGAGTTTGAAATTGTATTTGCAAAATATTCTCTAATCACGAATGAGAATAATTAACTCAGAAACACTGAGCCCCTCAAAGCTGTTCATCTTGGGTGAGCCTTCCTATTGCCTCACGGTGATGTTATGAAGCTGCATAGGGTCCACTTAGCTCAAATAAATTTGTGTTTAAAAATAACATGTATATATTTTAGGTATTAAAATGAGAATTTTTCCATAATTTATTTTAGAAACCTTACTCCAATTGTGAAGTCCTTGGAATAGAAATCATCTCTATTAAGATTTCTTCAAAAAAGTTCCATGATAATTGGATATTTCATAAATTTGAAACCCTGATTTTTATAGATTAACATGATGATCTCACCTAACAGATGAGCAAAAGGGTTAAGTAGAATAGTAACCTCTGATGGCTAAGATGTGAGCTGTACACATTGACACGTACTATTGGAGGGAATGTAAATCGTTACAGTTTTGTAAGGCAGTTTGGCAATACCTACCAAAAATTATATCTTTTGACTCTTAGGGACTATATATAACTCAGTGGTTGAGTGTGAGCTCTAGGTTAATTGTGTGAGCTTGGGAAAATCACTTACTATTGTGTACCATAGTTTCTTATTCAAAAAAAGAATAATAATATTTGTTCAGAAACATTGTAATATTGCTGTAAAAATCAAATAAGAAAATCCATGTAAAACATTGTTTATAGCCTTG
>NW_006437736.1:7578826-7594007 GCF_000325575.1 Pteropus alecto | reverse complement strand
GATATTTCTTGCAATGTTGTTTGTGAGAGTAAAAACAGTGGTACAGAGATATATAAGATACATTTTAATTTTATAACACAATTTTTAAAATGATACTTGATCATAGTGACTTAAAGTTATTTTAAGTGAGTATTTTTTGGAAAAACTAATTTTGTTCCTAGAAAACAGGATACTATATTCTAGAATTATGAAATTTTAAAAATGCATAAATATTCTAATTCAGTGAGGAATGTATAAAATCACACAGAAAAAATAAATTTGTGTCATAGAATATTGATATTAAATATTAAACTGTGGAAGTAATTTCATATAGGGAGAATAACACTTCTAATTCTGTCCAGCTGTTTAGTTGTCACGTCGTCATCGTCGTCGTCGTCTTCTTCTTCTTCTTCTTCTTCTTCTTCTTCTTCTTCTTCTTCTTCTTCTTCTTCTTCTTCTTCTTCTTCTTACTTTACTTTATAACTCACTCACTCCAGGGTATGAATTCTGTATCTTTTTATTGACGTTGTCTATGTAGAGCTTTGCCATTAGGGGACACATATCATTCACTATTTTCTGTTTGTAGAGCTTCATCTTCATCCTGAAACAGGGATACATTGGAAATAGAATGAAATAATTTGGGCACTTATTATTGGGAGAAAAAGGACATGTGTAAAGTAGAGCATATATAGCTATTAAAAGGCTTGAAGGTATACCTTATATATTGATACAGAAAGAACTCTAAATACATTCACTTTTTAATTTTAATCCTTTTAATTCCATTGTTCAAAAGTCATAATGTTCGCTTTAAAAAAATTAAATGATTTAGAAGTATGTAAAGAATAAGCGAAAGTGTTCCTTCTCTCCTCCCATGCTATGCCCCAGAAGCAATCATTGTCAACAGTTTGGTATTTCATCTATCTTTGAATTGTTCTATGATTTAAGATACGTTATTTACTTTTAAAAATGTAAAATAGTATGTTACCATTTGTAATTTTTAAAGGATATGCATGTTTGTATATGCAAAAAATAAGAAAACACTTTCTGGAAATATGTAGGATAGACTAGAACTTTTACTTTCACTTTGTTCTTCTGCTTTAATCTCTTACCGTGAGCATATAATACTTTTATTTTAAAAAATAAAAATGTAAACATTTAAAAAAAAACTGAAAACAAAGTTTAAAAGATGAAGATACATTATGATTGATTTGACCATGGGGTGAGAGGCAGAGAGTTTGTTTAAACTTGTGACTTTAATTCATGATGTGTTTTTTGGTAAGTCCCTTTCATTTCTCAATTCATAAACTCAAGATAATATAATGCAAAAGATAATCTTTGTAAAAACCTTTGAGGTTTTGGATGAATGATGACTGATGCAAGAATATTACTCCCCAGAGACTGTTAAAGCAGTTTGGAAATCCACTATTCTACTTTCTTAAGGGGAAAATGGAATTTGGCCATGAATATTTTAGCTACTAGCAGATCTGGCGGGGCATGGTATTTACAGGCCACTTCAAAGTCAGAAAGTGGGATTTCACCTTCATTCTGTTAGGCCAGAGAAATCCAACTACTCAATGTCAAAGTGTCATGAAGATATTTTGGCATTTTCCACTCCAATTTTTTCTATTCTTTATTTTTCAAGACATTATGCAGACCCAAATTTCGCATTTTACTTGTTTTGGTTAATTTCACTTATATTTGCACACTGTTTTGCATTTTACAAAATGATTTCATATTCTTTACCTTATTTGACTTAACTTGTTGAAGTAAAGCCCTTCAAGTGATTGGCTTTCTGGAAATGACTTTCACTGAGGCTTCGCTTTCAAATCACTACACTTTGCAGTCCATTTTGCTCAGTTTTGTTCTGTAGAAAATTTTACATAGGACATGAAACTACTAGTCATGATTTAACTGTGAAGAAAGATCACATGACAAATGGAAGACTCAAGTAAAAAGGCTCCAGGCTTCCTTTTCTAGTAAAGGATGGTACAAAATTTTGGACAACTTCACTAACAAAAAATGCTGATACTTTAGTAGATCAAAAGGCCTCTCAACTTTCAAGTCACATAAAGTGATGCCATAAAGGCATGCCTAAGGGGGTAGGTAGGCAGAAGCCAGTCCCAACGCAGCTTTTAACTCTGCAGTCACTCAAAAAAACCCTTCCTGAAGATATTCTTTGTGTATAGCCATGGTGGAGTATGACATTGTTTTTCTCTATTTTAGGCAGGAAGAAACTTCGACTGTTCGAATACCTTCATGAATCCCTGTGTAATCCCGAGATGGCATCTTGTATTCAGTGGGTTGATAAAACCAAAGGCATTTTTCAATTTGTATCAAAAAATAAAGAAAAACTCGCCCAACTTTGGGGAAAAAGAAAAGGCAACCGGAAAACCATGACTTACCAGAAAATGGCCAGAGCACTGAGAAATTATGGAAGAACTGGGGAAATCACCAAAATCCGGAGAAAACTAACTTACCAATTCAGTGAGACCATTCTCCAAAGATTCTCTCCGTCTTATTTCTTGGAAAAAGAGATCTTCTACTCACAGTATGTTCAACCTGATCAAGGATATCTAAGTTTAAGCAATTGGAATGCAAATTGTAATTATATGTATGCCAATTACCATGAGCTGAGTCACCCTAATTGCTAAATATACCCTTACATTTTATGATTTCTTGGCATCAGAAATCCCTACACATTTCAGGATTTTTCTCTTAAAGCAAATGCCGAAGAAAAAAACAATTAACTTCATTCTTGTTACCTTATATTAAGTAACATATAATCTGTACTAACTTGGTGAGAAATTCTGCTAGTGAACAATGTTAAAATGATCAAGTCCCATTTGAAAGTATAGACTAACTGTCCTCATTCTTACTATTGTCTATGGAATACTTTTTTCTGATTAACAATGCCAGTAGAGATGACTTGATTCATATATTAATTTAAATATTATTTTTCTGAAAGTCATTCCAGGCCTAAAAAAAAAAAATCACTAACATATCTGATGGCTTTAGCAACAAAACAAAAATTTATTATGCGTGATCGTGTTTGTTTCATGATAAAATACATCTAATGGCTTTAAAACCTTCAGTGGCAATCCTGATTCCATTATTTTCTCTGCACTTCAGACCTCATGGTGCTAAAGAAACAATGATCTAAGGAAAATGCCACATACCTTAATGATAGAACTCCAAAGCTTACACCTCCCACAAATTATTTCCTTGCATTTCTCTCTTCCCTAAGTTATATCCAAAAGCTAACTTTTCTTGTTCTCCTGCCACTAAGCCACAGGGAGGTGCTCTTGAGCCTGTTATATCTGGCCCAACCTTGGATCGTGATCTCCTTTCCTTGAACTTGCCTAGCCTGAGACCAAACTGGAATAGTCCAAGAAAGGAAAAAAAAAAATTCTGATAAATGATAAGAAACAAGCAAGTAATAAACCCAGAGAGAAACGAGGATTTAGGCAGTCTGGCTTGAAAGCTATGGTTTATTCTCCACATTTCATAAGGAACCCTGAGAAGAAATCCTTTGTTTCTTCTTGCTCAGTAGGTTCATGCATGTGCCATCTCTATTACCACGAAGCAGGAGAGCTTCCTAGACTTCATGAGCCATTTTCCTCCAGGCCAAGAGCTCCCTGGAGCCTGCCCTATCCAATCGGTAGCATTTCCACTCTCCTCTTCCTTTATATCCTTCTGATGTCCTTCCTTCCCCAGGGACACTTAAGAAAGAACATATGTGAAGTAGAAAACAAAGTAAATGAACAAACTCATAGGTACGGACAACAGAATGGTGGTTACCAGAGGGGAAGTGGGTGGGGAGGACAAAGAGGGTAAAGGGAACAAATATATGATAACAAAAAGAAAGTCGATTTGGGGTGGTGAGCACACAGTTGAGTATACAGATTTACTATGTTGTATGCCTGAAATTTATATGTTACTAACCAGTGTTACCCCAATAAGCCTAATAAAATTTTTAAAAAATGGTAGACCCAGAGTGACTAAATGGAGGTTACCTTGATATTGGCCATCTCTACATGTAGTCTGGATTTCTGTTATGGACTGAATGTTCCTCACCTTTGTCCTCCATATTTATATGTTGAAAAACCTATCCCCAAAGTGATTATATTTGAAGGCGAGGTCTTTGGGAGGTGATTAGGTCTTGAGGGTGGATCCCTCATGAATGGGTTTAATGTCCTTATTAAAGACCCCCAGAGAGCTCCCTTTCTCCTTCCACTGTGTGTAGATACAAGAAGACAGCTGTCTATGAACCAGGAAGTGGGCCCTCACCAGACACTGATTGTTCTGGCACCTTAATATTGGACTTCCCAGCCTCCTGAACTGTAAGAAACAAATTTCTGTTGTTTATAAGCCATCTAGTTTATGGTATCCTGTTACAGCAACTTGAACAGACTAAGACCATTGCAATTAGTGCTATCATCAAAGTAGGACTCAGTAATCACACCCATTCTCCCACAAAGAATATATGCTTTTATAAAACATAAATAAATTTTACCAAAGATTGCAAAGAGGAAATGGTGAAGAGGGTTTATATAACAAAGCATTCAGCCATTGACTTAATAAAATTCCATCAACATTTTCTCCCATGGTCCCATCTACACACATTGCCAGCTTGAATAGTTTATTCTGACAGTTCTCTCAAACACCTCTAATCAGGTCTAACTCTCTTTCTTGCCATTATAGAGTTTGCTTCCTTTTGGGCAGAAACATGGTTTCTGCCTTTTACCCACAATATACCTACCAAAAGCTCATTTTCACAAACAAGTCTTTCCTTATAAAGAAATATCAGCTATTCAAAGGCTAAAACCCTCTCCATATATTATGGGAATGACACCCTATTTCAAATAGGTGATCCTCCTTACCACCACACAAGGACAAGGAAGTGAGACTTCTTAGCTTTGCTTCATGGCCCCTCTTCCTGGTTATGGTATCCCATCTTCCATCTTGTCACTTTCATCTGGCTAAATGGCTCATTAAACTCCTCCAGTGAGTGGAAGTTTTGAGAAGCAAACTCCATCCAATTACAGTGCAGCCCCTGGGCACCTTCCCATTAGTTTCTTGGCCCAGGTGTTAAGTATTAAATCTTTCCTTCCAGGTGCTTCCTGTCAGCACCTCCTTTAAATTACAGGATCTTCCTCTGCACTCTGGTCCTGGAACTTGTGGTCTTTCTGGTTGATTTATTCTTTTTTCTCCACTCAGTTCTTTTTTTTCATATGGCATAAGTAAATGCTGAAAATGTTTACCTTTTCCTCATCCCAGCCATTCTATGTAAGAAGTATTCTATGGGGCGGCTCTATTCAAAGGTATATTCTTTACCAAATTAAAAGAAAAACAAATGCATGAAATAGATGGAAGAATTCGTTATAATACATAAACTGAAAAATAACTACAATAATTTTCTTCCTCCCCTCCTGTTCTCTCTTTCTGCTACCCTGTGCTAGGTAGACTATATCATACCCTGGATATCCAGTGCTAAGTGAAACAGAAATGGTTCCATTTATCATGAAACTTCAGTTCTATCAATATTTAAAGATTTGTAAGTTCTATTAATATTTAACTAAAATGTACTTAATAGCTCACTGATGAGCGATTTCTTGATTGATTAGGAACACATATATAATAAGATATGTAAAGCGCATTAAGATGGCAACATTAATTATAGCTAATCTCAGCTGTAAAGACTGATGTCTACACCTATATAACCATCATCCAAATTAAGATACAGAACACTTCCGGCACCCCATAAGTTTCTCTCAATCTCCTTCCCAGTCTATGTCCACCTTCTCGAACATCATATAAATAGACTCACACAGTATGTGCTCTTTACATCTGGTTTTATTTTCCTCAATATGATATTTACGAAGTTAGTCAACGTTGCTGCACATACCAGAAGTTTTTTTTTTTTTTCATTGCTTTTTAACTCATTTTTAAAAGACAGAGCCAATTCCTTCACAGCCATGGAATCCCTTCTTTAATTGCCAGATGCTGTAAATATAAAATGGACCGTGACTATTCCCATGGTCACATGGATAAAACATTAATAAAGAACATTACTATCAAATATCATTGAAACCTGCTCTCTAGAGATCTGGAATGACTCCTGTACATTTCATATAACCACAATTTAAATTTATATTTAGATACATTGATTCATATAGTTTTCTCTAACTCATATAATCTGGGTAGAATTTGATTTTGTGTTTTGATGATGTGGATTCTGATAATAAAGATAGTAACGTAAAATAGGTTTAAAGCAATTTACTCCTTTTCCATGGATTGATGAAAGTTAATTAAAACATTTTTAATGACTAAAATGAACCATATTTATTCAAGTTTCCTGCTCCCATCTCAGAGGTGAAGATACCCTTTGTTTACCCTTGCAAAATGGTGAAAAATTACTCTGAATCTGATAGGTGGCCGCCTCTTTAATTTAGGCCTGGATGGATTTTAAGGGCAGCAGGTATATACTAGAAAGAAAGAGCGTGGAAGTAGGGATTGGTTATACTTTTCAGGCAAGGACAGTGAGGCATCCCATGAATGTGTGAAATAGACAACCTCAAGAAAAGTCTATCAGGAGCATCCCTGATTTACCCAGGCTATGAACTAGTTTAATGAAGAGCTGAAAATGGAAAAAGAATGTAGAGCATCTAAATTTTTTCTGTAGTGGGCCACATAATTAGAAATCCAAATATAAAAGGCACATGAATGCTTTAATGGTGATCTGCTGAGTCAAAGAAGTAGATGTGGCTCAAATATGAGATATCTGTAATTGTGCAAGAACAAAGCTTTGCACAATGTTTGGATCTGCTAACAGATGTATCTTTATTCTCTACAGCTGTAAGAGCTAGTGAAGATTCTCTTCCATAAGCAAACTCATACAGGATTTGCAGTGGTGGGTTAATCAATCAAAGTCCACTGAGTTCATATACAGCTTAAGTGAACAAACCGAATTTCCTATAATAAACATTTTGTGATGTAGGTGAACAAATAAAATTTTACGTACCAAGCATGTTTTACATAAGCAATTAAATGATAGCAAGGCATGTGGTGAAAGATCACATTTACAAGTTTTAGAGTCAGACTGATATCTCTTGGAACACTTTGTTTTTCTCACTGACTGTTAGTAAAAGCAGGGAGATCAGTTGGGATATTCTGGGCTTCAAGTAACAAAAAGCTCTGACTCAAACTGTTTTTAAAACATAAGAAAATTTACTCACAGATCAAGCAGTCCAAAGGAAGAGTGAGCTACAACCATGATACATATTGTTCTGGCCTCATTTTCTCGTGATTCTTTTATTTCTTATTGTTGCCATTGGCCTTATCTTCAGGTTCCCTGGGAGTAGAATGACTGCTACAGTTAGGTTACATCCCGACACAACTTTGTCCCATGACAGAAAAGACCATTTTCCCATTGTCTTCTTCATAGTCACAAGGAGCTCCCGGAACATCTCTCCTCATGGATTATTGACTGGAACTGGGTCCCATCCTCAGCCCTAAATCAATCAATGGCAAGGGGAAAGGGACAGCTGTGACTGGCTCAGAACAAATAGAATTTATTCCTGGAGGGGAGAAAGGGTCATGATCCCTTGAGTCACAGGAGAAAGGGATAAATACCTGAATAAAACTGGTGTTTGGACTGAAAGGAGAGTGTAATTTATATTGAAGAAGGAACCAACAATGTTTGCTACAGCCCACTCTTTTGACTGCCCAGTATCTCTATGTACACTTAAGTGTTTGTGCCTTTATTGAAATTATTCACATATTCCCTAAGAGAAGGCTAAGTCTCATCAAGTTACTACATCCAAGTCCAGATTGTTGCGTAATGTAGTTTTAATATGTTCTATTAGCTATGTTCTATTTAGGTATGTTCTAAATATGTTCTATTTAGATATGGTAAGGACAATAGATCAGGAGATGACTGCCCTCGAAGAGATCATTTCACTCATAGCTCCAAGGGATCCACGTGGAGGAAGAACTAGGATGAGGCAGATGCAAAGAGGGAACTGTGGAGATGAGGCTTGACTGTGGCTTCTGCAAGAAGAAATGGGTGAGGTAGGTGAGCAGGCTTAGGACTGGTCACTTTTAATAATTCGGGGCTCTGCAGAGAAGGGGCTTTCCCTAGCTGTCTGGTACCTGGCTCTGGGGTAATTAGAATGAGTATATAGTAGCCTGGAATATGAGAGCCCTATAAGGGAAGTGGTTGGGGGTGTAGACTCCAGATTGGTTGGTTTTTATTTAAAAATCATACTCCCTGCAGGAGGAATCTTCCTGGAGGGAGGCGGGGAGGGTGACTACGGAAGCAGTGGCTAAGGCAAGGTAACTCAGGCATATTATTGGGTTGTCCAGAATCAGGTGTGTCTGGCATATACATGCAGAGGAGATGTTATAGCGTCAAGCTTACAGAAGCTAGAAACAAAGTTAATACAAACATTCAGTCATCTCTTTTAATCCATGACTGTGTTTGCCCTTCATGGTCCAGTAATGAACCACAATATAAAGTCTGATGTGGAAAAGGCAAGAGCAGAAAACAACTCACAGTCACTTTTCCATAACACATATCTCATCCAATTGCACAGGAATGGTGAGATTCCTGCCTGGGAGAGGAATAAGTTCCTTAGTCCATGAAGCTGGCCTTATTTCCATTCTCTTCAGGGAATATCCTTTATTATGTCTTTGATGATCCTTGTTTCTGTCTTCTGAGATAATCTCCCAGTTTATTTTTTTACTATGGCCATATCTGAAATGGGCCTTTGAAAAATATAAAATGTATTTTCTTAGTACTGAGTAGCACTGTGTTAAAATGAGTTCAGAAGTCTGAGACTGCCAACTCCACTTTTTAGCATTTGCTACTGACAACACACTTCCTAGACTGAATTTTTGAAGCAGTAAACTTTCTTGGTTGTAGATAACTGAAATCAGTTTTGACTTATTAAAATAATGACTGGAATATTGAAAGGTATCAGATAGCTTACAGAATTTCAGAGGATGCTGGAGAACATGTATCCTTTGGGTCCTAAAAACCCAAACCACATCAAAGGTCTGGTCAAGTGAAGACATCACTGTCACTGCTACCAATCACTAGATTCCTCAGTTTACGTCATCTCACATGTTACTGAACACAGCTAGCATAGCATCTCTGCTGCCCCCCAGAAACTGGCTACAACTCTTATTGCTTTCAGAGATGGTTGTCTATCATCCCTGCTTCTACGCATCACTGGATGCCCATTCAGATTCTGCTAAGGGGACCAGATTGGCTGAGGCTTGATCATAGGCCCATGCTTAGCTGAAAAGAAAGCTAGAAAAGTAATAATCTGGAACTTTAAATTCTTATACTGGGATCCTGTTTCTGCATCCTACTAAGCCTCATAAGGTCAAGAATTCCCCAAACATAGGAAGGGGTTCAGACACTGGGCAGCCAAAAGAATGACAAAAGTTCATTAGGTTTTTAAATTACAACAACAAGGATCAGAGCATGTATAGTTTAATTTCAAAGACCTTTGCCCCACCTGGCAAATCTCCAAAAATTATCTTTGTTCTTAGTATTTCTGTGGTCATAGGAATTTAAATAGTCTCTAAACAACTTTTCCTGATCTTTCTGAGAAGGCAGTTTCAGCACAGTATTTAAATTCTCTAAATAGCAAATAAAACTGTAATTCATTTCTATAACTGAAGCTAATCTAAGAAATTAAAGTCTATACTTTCTAACTTTCACAACATAGAAGATTTATTTCTATCTGTTTTCCTTATTCAGGAAGATTTTATAATGTTCCAGTTTCATGATTTCATTTCTTTGAGATTAAGTTTGAAGAGCTCAAAATAATATAATCAACCAGTTACATTTATAAAAGATAACTGATACCGACTCTTTTCCCAAGAGCATTTTTCTGTTTGCCAGAGCTCATGCTAAGGATGAGAGGTATGTTGGGAGTGCTCAGGATTTAATGGTCTCTTAGAAGCAACTCTCAATAACAGATGAGAGGTGGTAGATACTTCTGCTTCTTTACCCCTTCATTGAAATAATGCTGAAACATGTTTTACACTTCCCTGTTCCCCTAATGTTGTTTCTTGGAACCTCCCCTTAAACTACTAACATTCAATGTTGGCTTCTGGAGGAAGGGGAGGACCCAATGCAAGGCATTAAATGAATCAAGTTCCTTATGACCATTCAGTTGTGTCAATTATGGACGAGAGCAGTGGACCAGCAGTTAGGGCTTACTGGAATACTAGTATGTTCGCTTGTTCTCTGTCTTTCTCTCTCTCCCCTCCCCTCCTCACCTCTCCCCTCCTTTCCCCCTCCCTTCCCCTCCTTCCTCTCCTCTCTCTCTTTTTTTCTCTCTCTCTCTCTCTCTCTCTCTCTCTGGCTACACCATGAATCACGGGGGGTGTTAACAGCCCCATTTTTACATGGAGAACTGAAGCTGGAAGAATTTAAGTATTGTTTCTAAAGTTATCCAGCTAATGAGCGTCCCATTGCCAATTCGTACTCAGGCCCATCTAGTTCTTTCTAGTACACCATTCTGACTGCTGATGTAAAAGACCATCTTAGGTATAGGTTAACATAGGTTCTCTACTCGTGCCAATGCCAGATCCTCATAACATTATCACTCTGGAGAAAAACATTTGCTAAATGTATTCAGTGCTGTTAACAAAAGTTATATATGAAATAACCACCTATTATCTCTCCATCACCGTTGATGGGAGTGTACAATTTTAAAGACAATATGGCAATACTAATCAAAGTTTTAAATCCATATAATTAAAAATTAATGTACTTTTTATTTTTATCAAGGTGCTCATGTGGAATTCAAACTTCAAAAAGTTCTAAAGGGCTTATAATTAAAAACAACAGTAGCCTTGCCTTCCAGAGGCAGCCACTCCAAACTCTTTTAGCTATTTCTTCTGTATTTATAACACGTCTAAATAAATGCAGGGCTGCTATTTATTAGTTTCCCAACTTTAGATATTATCAACTGACATTACCAGCATGGAACTCTTTTGTGCGTCGGCCCCCACTTGTAGGATATCAGGCTTCCTCTCATTTTGTGAAGGCAAAGTGTACTAAGAACACTTATTAATATAACTTCATAGCAGATAAATGCTTTTAGCCCACGTACGTGCAAAAATATCTCCATTTACCTTCATATATGATTGACAGTTCTATCGGGTAGAGAATTTTGAGTGTCTTCTTAATTCTAAAGGTATTTTTTCATCGCCTTCTCTCATTCACCATTTTTCGAGATATCAGGTGCTCTTCACATCATGGCATCTTTTCCTTTCTGAAAGTTTTTGGATTTTCTTTTTATCCGGGTATTCTAAAATTTTTTGATTTGTGCCCCTTTAAACATAGAAACGTATTTTTCAGTTATAAGGTTTTTGTTGTTGTTTTGTTATGTCTGATAATTTCTTCCTCACTGCTTTATTTGTCTTGAATTTTGGAACTTTTGTTAGACCTCATAGTTGATCTTGGAAGTCTTATCATTTCTCTTCTCTTCTTCATCTCTTTTTGTTATCTTTTTTGGGATATTTCCTTAACGTTACATTCCAATTCCTCAATTACATTTTATTTTGTGTATTATATTTTAAATATACAAATGTGTTCTCTTTCTCTTATTTTCTGACTGTTTCATTTTTATTATATGTTGTTTTTATTCTATGGATGCATTATCCTCTACTGTATTTCTTTCTTTCTTTTTTTCCTCTTTCTTTTTTTTTTTCCTCCAGTGAGATGTCTTCAGTGGAAAGGGAAAAATATGCTCCTATTTATATGTCTAAGATTATTACATATATGTGTAGCTGTAAGTTTTCTTCCATTTCAACAATCTCTTTTCCTTCTACCCCCTTACTTAATTTTTCCCTTACTTAATTTTGCTCTATTTGCTTTTTTTTCTCTTTTATGTTTGTGGCTTTCTTCAAATATTCGGTGGTTCTTGTCTCTCCACTAATGTGTAAGGCACTCAAAAGCATTTATGAATAGAACTTATCGACTATGGGCTTCACTTTAAGATGGTGTGGTTGGGAGGTAGCTATTTCTTTGGGGATCCCAAATATCATCACCTGCAGATGAATCTTCCTGAGGAAAATACTCCTGGAGGGAGCCTAAAGAAACAAATGCCTACCTAGATCCTGAGGTTCTCAGAGCAGGTTTAATAAGGATCTGAGGATTCTTCCATTCAGTAAGTAGATGTCCATTTAATATTAATGTTTTCAACTTCACACTTCACCCTACCCTCCAACCTAAGTTGGAGCCATTTTGATCTAATTTCTTTACATAATAAACCTGTGATCTTTTATTATATGGACTAATTACCTTTCGAATAAAGGACCTGGGGACACAACTGCCCTATTTAAAGGTTTTGCAACTAATGACCCTATTCTCAACCCCACATTACCCTCTGCCTTCTGTGATGCCTGGTGCTTCCAGATTTTGAACTTCTCTGGAAAATCAGCAAATCGGCTTGGTTTTAATTTCCCCTTCTGTATTCATGTGAGTTGAAGTTTCTCTTCTTGGCCAAAGCAGTTACTACCCATCCATGGCTCACTCATAGGTCTGTTTCTATTGTCTGTTTTCCCTCTTGGTATTTCTGGCAATTTTAAATTGAATGCCAGACATTTAATGTGAAAAATTATAGAGACTCTAGGTGATATTATTTCCTCCAGAAAAGATTTATCTTAGCTTTGCTTAGAAGATAGATTAGAAGTAGATCACTGTAATCTAGACAGGCACTGTGCTAATTCAAGACCGAGTTTTGGTCTTTATAAGGTATAATCTATTTCCTTTTTACACTATCTCCTAGGATATAGTTCTGCATATATGTTATACCTAAATTAAAAATTTTTTACTTTAATACATCAGTTGTATGATTTTATGAAATAAATCAGATAATGAGAACTTTGTAAATATATGCTTTTTAAACTGTATGTATTTACTTCCCAGGGCAAGAAGAAATGTACCATGTTGTAGAATATGGTGTTAGGCTTTGGATTAATGTGCTACTTCATTCTGGAGAATAAATTTTACTCACAGATAGGGATAATAAAAATCATCATTTTTTTAATTAAAACAAATGTCAGTGTATTAATGGCAGAATGCAATATTTCCATGAATTCTTATGCTGTCATAAAATGATTTTTCACTTCTAGTGGATTGTTTCAGTCTGTGTACCCCAGAAGTCATTCTCCTGGAACTTTACAAGGAAAGTCTGAAAAGCCTTGATTGCATCCAATCTGTTTTTTCCTCCTTCTTTATCACTCCAATGGTTAGGAAATTTAGAACATCACAACCCACACATTCAGTAATCATCCCATTAATTTATGTATTTGTTTATCTAAACACTTTCAATCATGATTTCTGATTTAATTATTCATTTTTTGTTTGTATTTGTTTTCTGGTTTTTCTTTATTTATCAAATATGCTTTTATGTGTATTTATTCTCACTGCTTTATAGCCTTTGGGGAAGTAGGTAGAGGCATAAACCATATCTATATCTACCTATTACAGTGATTATTTTATTCATTGCCTATACTATAAGTTGACTTTGAGTATTTCTTCAAAGACAGCTACATGATTTATTAATTTTTGTGGCATTTTTATTAAAATCACTGGGATATTAACCTAATCCAGTACAAGAAGGCTAGATGATCAATAGAAGACACATTAGTGTTTATTAGACTATTTATAAGGAATTTTGATAATGCTGTACTTTAAAATATGTAAAGAACTTTAAAATACAAGGAAAACCATTAGTTCTATTTATTTGGTTACAGAAAATTAGTATTTCTTTTAGGTTTCCTTATGCAAATCTTTTGCAGAGGCAAAAACAACCCAAGATTTATTATGGATATTTTTAGAAGTATTTATATGTAGGGACTACATGATATCAGGATGATGTAAAAACATTTTTATAGGGCAATAACATCCTATCATATCCCCTGAGTGGCAGAAGAATATATCATTCCAACTCATAAAAATATTTTTGCTATCTTATTACATCCATACCAAATAACTTATTCAGCTCATTTGACTTGGTGAAAAACAAAAGACTCATTTTGGTTACAATAAATGCAAGAACTTATAAAATCATTTCTTAGACTCTCATATGGCTTTTGATGAGGGAATTGTGACTACCTGAGGAGTAAGTTATAGGAGAAAGGAAATCACAAGTAAATTAAATAGGTGAAAGAGCATTATAATGGGGCTTATGGCATAGAAATTATTCACATAACAAAATATAGGGATGTGTTAAGTTTCCTCTGTGATTTGTATATACCAGACTTACAGTCTTGGACAGCGATCTACATTCTTTGAGACACAATTTATTCTTTGTTATAATGTAGATATTACTCTCTCTCAAGACTTTCCTGAGGGTTAAATGATATACCAGCATTATAGAAAGACCTTGTTCATCCCAATTAAAAGTGACCCCAAAGTAACTTAATCCCTCATTTTCTCAATAAGTTCAAAATTGAGTTTTCGGTCACTCGAAAATATAAACTTCTAAGATATATATTAATCAAATGACTATGCTTAGTATAGTAATTTTGTTATTCATACATATTTAAAATTGTGCATGTAAAATAACAAATAAATAATATTTTATAACATAGATCAATCATTTAAATATTGTATTAGTTTAAGGAGATGCATGTTGGTGCCAAGTTGACAAGGAGTCAACTTGTGATGATTAATTTTATGTGTCAACTTGACTGGACCATGGAGTGCTCAGACATTTGGCCAAATATTATTCTTGGTGTGTCTGTGAGGGCGTTTCTGGATGACATTAACATTTGAATCAGTAGACTTAGTGAAGCAAATAATTGCCCTCCTTCTAACGTAGGTGGACCTCATCCAGTCAATTGACTTGAATAGAGCAAAAAGACAACGAGAAGGAACTTCTGCTTGACTATTTGAACTGGATATTGATCTTTTCCAGCCGTCAGAGTTAGACTGAAACATTAGTTCTTCCTGCATCTCAAACCTGCCAGCTTTTGGACTGGAACTTATACCACAGGCTCTCCTGGTTCTTAGGGCTTTAGACTTGGACTGGAACTATACATTGACTTTCCTGGGTTTCTAACTTGGGGACTGCAGATCTTAAGACTCTCTAGCCTCCACAATTGCATGAGCCAATACCAAGAAAGAAAGAGAGAGAGAGAGAGAGAGAGAGAGAGAGAGAGAGAGAGAGAG
>NW_006437736.1:7578517-7578807 GCF_000325575.1 Pteropus alecto | reverse complement strand
GGAAGGAAGGAAGGAAGGAAGGAAGGAAGGAAGGAAGGAAGGAAGGAAGGAAGGAAAGACAGATATACTATTGATTCTGTTTCTTTGGAGAACCTAGACTAATATAGGCTGCCATAATAAACTACCACAGACTGTATAGCTTAAACAACAGAAATTTATTTCTCACAATTCTAGAGGCTAGGAAGTCTAAGATGAAGGTGGCAGCCAATTTGAATCCCAATGAGGACTTTCTTCCTGGCTTGCAGATAGCCACCTTCTCCCTGTGTCCTCAAATAGTGGAGGCAGGGAAA
>NW_006437736.1:7578194-7578485 GCF_000325575.1 Pteropus alecto | reverse complement strand
GAAAAAGAGAGCGCTCCTTATAAAAACACTAATTCCATCAAATTGGAGTCCCACTCTTATGACCTCATTTATTTAATTACTTCCTTACTCCAAATATAGCTACACCGGGAGGTTAGAACTTCAACATATGAATTTGGGGTGTGAGGACACATACATTCAGCCTGTAGCAAATATTAACTTAGAAAAATTACTTTTTAAAGCATTTTGTTTTATGAAATATTTGTATTCACACTTTTACATAGGCCTTCAGTATATAGGTTACTATAGCCTCTTTTTGAGCCATCAACTCAA
>NW_006437736.1:7492565-7578013 GCF_000325575.1 Pteropus alecto | reverse complement strand
AATTTTTTTTTCTATAACACTCCTTGAATCAGTTATGATTCCATCGCAAGAAATTTTATCTTTAGACCAAGAACCCATTTACAAACATGAAGACATTTTAAGTCCTAGAGATTTATATTCCTAATCTCTAGTACCGTTTCTATTGCATTTTAAAGCAAACTTCAACAACTTTGCTTACACCAACACTCATCACTCATAATTGTGAAGTCACATCCTCAGAAATACTGACTAAAACTGTGTTAAATTTCTCTGCCTCCTTCTTAACTGATTTTGTAAGCCTCTCAGATTAACATCAACTGAGATTTTAGGTAAATATTTCTTCCCCACCATTGAGTTGTACAGGACTTTGTTGTACAAAATTAAGTAAGTAAGGTTTTGTAATGATTCAAAAATAAGGAGACTCTTTTCAGAGGAAAAATATTTTGAGAAAAACTACATTTGCAGTCTTTAATACCTATTAATTGAACATTGTCTCTTCTCTGGATATTAGTATTTCATTCTCCTGGGACTTGAGGTACCCATCTGCACTATACTGAGTGTCTGTGTTCCCCCAAAATTTATATGTTGAAATTCTAAACCTCAGTATAGTGGTATAAGGAGGTGAAGCCTTTGGGCGGTAATTAGATCGTGAGAGTGGGGTCCTCATGAGTGAGATTAGTTCCTTACAAGAAAGATGCCAGTGAGCTCTAGATGCCAGTGAGCTCTCTCACTTTCATTCCACCATGTGATTATACAACAGGAAGATGGCAGTCTGCAACCTGGAGGAGGCTATCACCAGACCCCAATCATGCTGACATCCTGATCTTATAATTCCAGCTTCCACAGCTGTGAGAAATAAACCTCTGTTGTTTATAAGCCATCCAGTATGTGGTACTTTGTTGTCTACCATCCCGACTGAGACATCATCTTCTTTATAACTACTTTGGAAACCTGTTTTGACTGTTGTTTAGAAGGACGGCTTGTGTTGCTCTTATGAGTATCTACATGGCACTGATATAACAAAAAATGGCATCAGGAAACATTTATTGAGCCCTTTATGTACCAGGCACTCTGCTAAGGCCTTTCAAACTTTATCTTATTAAAACCACACAATGACTCAATGGTGGTGCCAATGGATGTCTTGGGAGGGTTTTAGTGGCCATCAAACCTCCGGACCTCAAAATAAATAAACTAAGTAGGCTGTGTTTACTCTGCAAACCCAGCTCCTAAACCAATATCTTCACATCTTCTAACCATGCTGTTGCTCCTAAGCCTTTGCTATGTAGAAATTCTGGAACTATTATGCAATAAATATCATCCACAGTATACAAATGAGGAAAATGAGGTCATGAAAGGTATGTAATTTGTCCATGATCACATGGCCAAGAAAGGGCAAAGATGGGATTCGAGCCCAGGCTATACTGAGAGAATCTGGTTAATCAGTAGCCTACAAATGATCTTGGAATTTTAATTTACTAGTCTTATGTAGAACCATTTTTTTTTTTATTGACTGTGCTGGATTTCTAAGCCCAAAGTACATCAATATACTAAGATTTGTTTACTTCTACACAGAACAATCATACAATCATACTCCCCCCACCCACCCCCAACCACACACACACTACAGGGTCAAAAAGAACCCATTCAGCTTCTCATAGACTTTGTTGTATGCCCAATTTTGTTAAAGATACCCCATACCTATACTAGTATTACCAATTGGCATCAATAGAATTTGACTGCAACATTCCATGAACTGCCAAACTTCTTAATTAATATAAATGAAAATTACCCATTTGTTTATTCAACAAAGATTTATTGAGGACTGTTGTGTTCCATGCACCATTTTAGACACTGCAGATACATTGGGGCTCAGGACAGACAAGATTCCAGCTTTCATGAGGCTCACTTTCTAGAAGGAAGAAACAGATCATAAACAAATAAATAATTAAACAAAAGAATCATAAGTATCCTGCGGAAAATTAATACTGGGGACATGGAAGCAATAGAGTGGAGATGGGCTCTGTGTTACATCCAGTGGCCATGGAAGGCCTCTCTGAAGAGATGACCTCTGTGTTGAGACCTGAAGGATGAGCCAGTTATGTGAAGAGTTGGGGCAATGGGCAGGTGGTGTGAGGGAATAGAAAGAGAGTGATGTGTTGAGAGAAAGGATGAGATGAGATGAGATGAGGAGAGAAAGGCTTTGGAAGCCATGGCCAGGACTATGAATTTATCCGAAGGTCAAGAAGAAGAGATTGAAGGACTTGAAGAAGGGGAGTAACATGATCTCAATACCGAGGTCAGTTACATACACTCCCTGCCTGGTTCTTTATTTCACTTATTTTCTCCCTCCTCCCCTCATGCCACCTGTGGGTATCAATCTACTTAAATCTATCACTGCACATGGATGCTTAAGATTTTTCACTTTAGATAATGATTTTCTTCTTTCCCGGAAAACTCAGGAGTATGAAGTTTTCCTTAAATTTTTCATGGTAATAAAAATTATTTAACAATTAATCCAGCACTTTTACTGCTTTTAATGGGCAAGAAAGTCCACATTTCCTTAAGGGATTGGTTTTGTTGGGGTAAATGGCTTTCTCATCGGTGATGTATTTCTAAGGATTAGATTGAGAATAGTTTCAGGCAGAACCCAGATCCAGGAAGAGAACATGAAGATGACGGCTGGCGCTGACCGACTTTGGACAAGCCCTTCATGCATGAGCTTTGGTGATATCCCCATGAAGGAGGAAAACATAATGACCCATTTATTGCCTATCAGTAGAGTTGAACACACCCATATCCTCAAAATACAGTGCACCTGTGTTAGTTTGGTAAAACTGTTGTAACAAAGTACAACAAATTGAGTGGCTTACGCAAACAGAAACTTACTGTCTTACAATTCTGGAGACTAGAAGTTGGAAATCATGGTGTCATCAGGGTTGGTTCCTTCTGAGGACTGTGAAGGAAGGGTCTGTTCCAGGCTCCTCTCCTCAGCTTGTAGATGGTTACCTTCTCCCCATGTCTCTTCACATGCCTTCCTTTTATTCATGTCTATCTCTGTGTCCAAATTTCCCCTTTCGTAAGGACACCAGTCATACTGGATCAAGAGCCCGCCCTACCCCAGTATGACCTCATCTTAACTAACAACACCTGCATTAACTCTGTTTCCAAATAAGGTCACTTTCCAAGGTACTGGGAGTTAGGAGTTCAACCTGAGAATTTGGGGAAGTCACAATTCAACCCATAACACACTTACATAGAACTTTGTGCTACATATAACAATTACTTAATATTTAATGTGTTCTTTATTCTTCCAATGTATAAATGAAAAAGACAATCCTCTTCAGGTTAAATATTTACTTAAACTGTTATGCAGTTTCAATGCATCAACATTTAGGCAGAATATCCAGTTGAGAGGAAAATTGAGGTGAAAAAATTCTCTCTAAATTGAAGAGCTAAGGAAAACTGAACATGGCAGATAAATATGACACTGGCATATGGTGAGGTTAGCTTTCTGTTTCCCCTCCATAATGTGTCTTTCAAATTAACTGTCATGGCCGTGGTGGCTGAAGTCCTTCGCCTACCTTGAAGACTCTATTTTCTACTCTCCCAGGGCTCTTTGCCTGTAGTAGACTTGTGTTATCTCTATGTAAATAGATGTCCTAGCTTCGGCCAAAGAATTTCATGTTAATTAGTTCTTAGGTACTGACTATAAGCCTATGGATATGATGGCTGATTAAATTTTTATTTCTTCTTTTTTCCTTCATTAATTTTTTAGACGTTCTTTGAACCCAAATCAACACATCTAATCTGCATCTCATATCTCATCAATATAATATAAGCAATTTGGGGAACATCTTATAAAAAGTTCATAGAGTATAAATATAAAATAATAACCAGTTTTATTTCTTATATCTCCTTCCAAACTTTTCCTATATACATATAAACATGCATATATTTATACTCTGTATTTATCGCTTTCCAGAGAGAAGTGCAAATATTTCTTTATGGACAAATAGAGCTTCATATTATCTTTTTTAATAGCTGCATGGTATTCCTCATGTAGACATGGCATGGTATATTTAATAGACTGACCCTCCTATCTTGATCTATGACATTTTCCAGATTTCACAGCAAGTTTTACCCTTTTCTTAGGCGTCAAACTTTTTAGGTTCAAACTACACATTTTAGCCGTAAACATAGAAACCCAGGGCACTGACGCCTGAGCCGTAACTCCTGTCAGGTCACATCCCCTGCACAGTTTCACCCTTTTTCCACTGTGAAACATTACTTGACCAGATTCTCAAAATAGCCCTCCCTCTTTTTAGCACACAAGCGTCTCACTTGTGTTATCTGTCCCTCCCCAGTAGCCAAGAAGAATTCTCAACTCCTCGGTCTCAGAGTCTCTCTGTCCCTGTGCCAGACCAGACTTAGCAATCAGGGCATAACATCAGGTTGCTGCAGGCAGTTGGACCTTTGGGACAACAAGTGGGACTGCAGACTTGTGGAGCCGGCCAGCTCCCCGTCTCCACCCATAGCAAGAGATCCTGGTGTCATGGATAGAAGTATTCTGAGTAGGGAATGAAAGGTCATGGGTATAGGCTGATGGTGTGCTCTAAACCCAGCCTAACCAGTTTCCATTTTGTACTTGCTGTTACTTATCAACTACAGGACAGGTTGAGAGAGATGATAGATTTTTCAATTCTCTAATTTTCACCAGATGTAGTATAACTTAGTAAAAGAGTGTGGGTTTTAGAATCAGTCTTAAGTTCAAGACTCGATCTGCCACTCATTACCCCTGAGGCCTGACTCATAAGGCACTCAATAAACACTTATTGAGTAAATGTGTTTAATGTATGCCTGTGAATTTCTGTTCCCCCAGCTGTAAAATGGGGGTGACAATAGCACCACTTCACAGGGTTGTTACGAGGACTGTGTGATGAATGCACAATTAGCCTATAAAATGTGCTCCATAAGGTAGACCCGCTACTTTATTATTCTCAAAAGAAAAATTAGAGCTCTTCTTACCAGAATCTGTTTTACAATCCCTTTCCCAGATTTCTTTGTTCAACAATCATTATTAAATAAGCACTGTGAAAAGTGCTGGGGAAATATGTTAAATAAAATACTGTCCAGGGTTGCAATCTAGAAATAACTATCCACTGAACACATATTTATTCACCGCCTATTAATCAAATACTGAACACAGTAATCTACCTCCGAAATGTTTCTTGTATCTGTCTACTCACTTTCATCTCCACTGTCAGCATCCTGTGGACCACAGCCACAGCTCCCTGACCATTCTCCCACTTCCATTCTTAACTTTTTAAAATCATTTCACATCCAGAGTGGTCTTTTAAAACAGTAAATCAGATTAAGCTGTTCTTTTGTTAAAGCATAAAATCCCTTTAGAATAAAATCTGAACATCTCGCCTTGACCCATGTGGCCCTGCATGACCTGGCTTCATCCGACATTTCCAGCCTCAGCTTCGCTCTCCTCCTACCCCTATATTCAACAGCCTGTCAGTTCCTAGAACTAGCCAAGCTCTTTTCCACCTCAGGGCCATGGCACGTGCTATTCCCTCCACCTGGAATGCTACCTCATAGGCTCTTCGGATGACAGGCTTCTCCCCATCCTTCATGTATCAGCCTAAAGGTCACCTTCTCAGGGAAGGTGTTCCTAATGACCATCATTTATTCCCTAAAAGAGCATCTTGTTTATTTCATTTTTTATTACTTTTTACAATCTGCATTTATTGTTTTTATTTATTCTCTTACCTGTTTATTGTCTGTCTTTCCTCAGTAGAACATAAGCCCTATGAGGACAGGAGCCTTGTCTCTTATTCATTGTTTGCTCTTCCTTGCCTAGAATTATGACTGCCACATAGTAGGCACTCAATAATTTGTTACATGGAAAAATACAGTGAATTTCTATTGTTTGAAAACTTTCGGGAATAAAAATTTTTCCAGGAGTAAAAATTCTGAACCTCAGGTTGGCACATTCTAGGATATATGTATACCATTATTTTTATGTTGGGCTACATTAAAAAAAAAAAAGATAGACTGAGACCTGGAGAGAAGGCTCTCCTCTAAGAGAAGAGAGAAGAGAGAAGAGAAGGATGCTCCAGCAGCAAAGAATTTAAAAATTCATTTGTGTTTAGAGACATATGGATGAGTTGCTTCTCCATTGTCCATTAGGTAAGACCTGTTGGTGAAGAGGATGGGCATTAGTGCCAGGAGCCTGGATTCACGTCCCTGTCCTACCACTTGTTAGTTGTGTGACCACAGACAAGTTAGATAATATCTCAGAGTCCATTCGAGTGAGAAATGGACTCCTAAGTCTGCTACAGAGCAAGTGTTCAGTACATGTTAATTAACAATTATTCTTTTTATTCTGCTAAAAATATTTTTTAAGGCATACCATTGCCAGCTTAAAAGACACTAATAGCTAAGGCCTAGCACAGTACTGGATATATCAGATGTCAGCAGGAGGAGGGATGGTTAAAACAGTGTTTTTGATTTAGTAGGTCTGATGGAGCCTAGTAATTTACATTTCTGGCAGTTAAATTTCCAGGTGATACTGATGCTACTGGTCCGGGGACCACACTTTGAGTATGATTGACAGTGGTTAAGTACAGCAGCTCTGGTGCCAGACTGGCTGCGTTCAAGTCCTGACTACACCTCCTCACTAGATATATGATCTTGAGCGAGTTGCTTAATCCCTCTGGCCTCAGTTCCCTCATCTAAAAGTGGAGATAATAATAGAGCCTTCCTCTAGAGGTTGCTAGGAGGCTTAAATGAGGCCTCACATATTGTGATTGTTTAATACACACCGATTTGTTAATAAAAAACAAATAAAATGAACCCATAACAGTGTTATCCAATAGAACCTTCTGGGATTACGGAAAGGTCCTAGTTTGTGCTGTTCAATTTGGTTGCCACCAGCTATATGTGGCTGCTGAGCACTTGAAATGTGGCTAGTACAACTGAAGAGATGAATGATGTCAATTAATTTTAGTTAATTCAAATTTAAATAGCCACATGTGGCTTGACAAGCACAAACGTCCAGTTAGAGTTCTTCCCCAAGACCTGGGCAGAGGCTCCTTGTGGCAGCTCTTGGGAAAGCTGACAACACAGGGCAATGTAAAGGCATCAGTGGTGTGGCTCTGCCACTTTCTAACCGCTTGGCCTCAGCAAAGCTGCTCTATTTCTCAATAATGCAACCTCATCTGTAAAAGGGAAGCAATATCTGCCCTGATTCTTTGGAAGTTCTTTATGTGTTTTAATGTGATAATTAATGTAAAAATGTAAATACAATATGATTGCAAAGATTTTTGTAAAGCTTTATATCACTCCTTCAGATTTTCTTCCCTATGACCTGCCTTAAGGGGAATGGCTCTGTCACCTTCAGTCTTCTGTGTCCACAGTGCCTGACACACAGTAGGTCGTGAGTTAAAATGCAGCCTCCATACAGAATGCCTTCTATTGCTCTAGGACATGAAGTACAAAGGAAGGAATATCCATATTACCACACCAATGTGCTTTTAAAAGTTATTGTCCAAAAGTATTTCCAAACTAATATTTATTTTGTCCCAATTATAAATAACTTAGTTCTTTTAAAAATTGAAAAATGCAGGATATTACAAAGAAAAAGTACAATTCATTCATAATCCCGCCACCTAGAGATAGTCTTCATTAATATTCTGAGGTATTTCTTTCCAGTTATATGAGTATGAATGCATCTCTCTCTCTCTCTCTCTCTCTCGCTCTCTCTCTCTCTCTCTCTCTCTCTCTCTCTCTCCTTTTCTTTCTTTCTTTCAACAAAGATCTTTTGAGTGTCTGCTATGGGCCAGGCACTTTTATAGGTGATGGTAATACAACAATGAACAAAATAGACCAAAAAAAAAAAACAACTTTGCCTTCATAGAGCTTACATTCTAGTAGATAATATATGAAAACTCAGTAAAAAAATATGTGTGTGTGTGTGTGTGTGTGTGTGTGTGTGTGTACAAATATATATACACACACACACAGAGAAATTTAAAAACAAAATCAGGCTAATGTTGTTTATATGTTTATGTTATTCATTGTTTTTCCCCTTCCCATTATGTTAGGAGGCATTTTGGCGTGATGTCCTTAAGGGATCAATTGGACTGCCCAATGCTGTGTCCCTTGGACTATCCAAGGCACGGAGCCAGAGAATCTCAAATCCAGGACTCATTGTTCACATCTCAGAGTTAATTGAGGCTTCAGGCATCATCATTTCTCCTGGTAACTCTAAAATATTTTTTTAGGTCTTAAGAAGAAAGTTTTCTAGAATCATTTGAACCCATATTGTTCGTGGTCCACCCTCTTCTATTCCTGCATGACTAATCTGGCTAATTACTCTGCTCCTTTGTAGGTTCAGATGGAAAAATCTAAAACTTAAATCCTGATAGAGGCTTCAAAATCAGTGTAGTGAGGAGCATGGGTGGGAGGGGAGGCAAAGCGCATACTATGATTGAGGAGGATGTAGCTTAGCTGCTGGACAGAGAGAAAGGATAGTTTGTTTTCTTCTGTGTCTTGAGCCATGACCATCATTGTCCATTCTATTTCACACAGAGTCCTTCTCTTCTTGTTTCTTTTTGTCCTTTCTCTCTCTCATGGCCCACATCCATTGCCCCTTTGGGTCTGCAAAAAGGAGGAGAAAGAGCACATGTTTTCTCAAAACATCAAGACAAAGCTCTGTGACTTGGGAATAATAATAACAAAAAAATCCATGAATGAATGAAATTTCTGGGTAGAGAGGAGTGTTATGTTGATGGGTCCCAAGGTAAATTATCAAGTGGGATGGTTTTTCTCCTATTATTTAGAGAGGACCAAGGAAGATCTCAATAGATTGCTGGTATCTGCCCATCAAAGGCTTGAGTCAGGAGAGCGTCTAGAAATGAAGAAGCATTCTGTACAATGAATAGCACCACAGAGCCACATGTGTTGAAAACAATAGCCAACATGTCTTGCAGCTTTGGGATTTTACTGCTGACAATTTTGATGACCTCTCTGCTTCTCTTCTTTTGTTCCTTGCCACATTTGTCACTGCATCATTCACGCTGACAGTGCATTCACGTTGCTAATAGTTCTATACAAAATGCAACTATTAGCAATGACTTTGCTACTGGATTAAGAGACAGTATAATGTAGTATAAGAATATGGACCAGCACTATCCAATAAAAATAGAATGAAACCATGAATGTATGTAATTGAAAATTTCCTAGTAGCCACATTAAAAAGAGCAGAAATAGATGAAAGTAATTTGTCATGTCTTATTGAACCCTGTGTATTTAAAATATCATTTCAACATGTATTTAAAATATCATTTCAAAAAATTGTTAATGAGAGATTTTGTATATTTCGGACTAAGCCTTCAAAATTTAGATTGCATTTTACTCTTATAGTACACCTTCATTTCATGTGCTCGACAACCACATGGATTAGTGGGCTCTGTATTGGACAGTGCAGATGTGGGCTCTGCATCTAGAGTACACAGAGGTATGATTTTGGGAAAGTTACATAACCTCTGTGTTTCACATGATAGTCTCTAGTCTTGTTTAGAATTAGTCTCTAGTCTTGTTTAGAATGGTTATGAGGATAAAATGAGTACTTAGAACATTGTCTGACACAGATGGGCTATCAGTAAATGTGAACTCTTATAATGATCAGATATGCGTTTAATTATATCCTTACAGGGCTATCAGTAAATGTGAACTCTTATAATGATCAGGTATGTGTTTAACTATATCCTTACAATGATCAAAGCAATCCTTCAGTAAGATCCTACTCTGGGCTTTCTAAATAGCGACCATGTGTCTGATATCTTACAACGATGAAAATCCTATGATTCTCCAGAATTCTTACCTCACTTTAAACAGAAATTGTCAGGAACAGTTTGGTTCTGAGCTGTGCTTACACAAAGCTAGGTAACCTATAACTTGACAAATTTTTTTATCCTATTAAGTCTGCAAATAGATTCTTATTGAGTCTTCCAAATAAGCAGTATCATATTTTAATTAGGATGTTCACAGTTATAAAATTATCCCAGCTTGTTTTTTGATGAGCTCTTAAGAGATTAAAATAATGCTTCATTACCGTAAGAAGATATCACTTGTTTTCTTGAGACTATGGCTTATAGCCATAAATCCATATTAATATCAGAATGTATTTGATGGCCTAAGCACCATGATATATAAATTATTATCTGGAACACTCATATGACAACTTTTGAATAAAGAATGTAGTAATTCTACAACAGTTATTTTGGGCCCATTTAAAAACATATCTTAGAAGTTTCCAGATCTCTAATTCTTTCATTCATTTATATATTCACTCATTTATTCATTCAACTATCTGTTTATTCAACAAGTGTGTACTGAGAGCTTACTATGGAACAGAAACTCTGCTGAATCCTGAGGAGACAATGGTTAGCGGAACATATAGTCCCTGCCTTCATGAGCTTACAATTTAGTGCGTACGGGGGTAGGGGAGGAAGGGATAGGGAAGAAGTTAATTAAATAATTACACAAATAAAATTGCCAACTTCTGTAACTGCTATTAAGAAAAGGAAATGTTGGTTTGAGAGCCTATGAGGAGGGAATTTGATTTGGGCAGGAAAGTTTTCCCAAGGAATTGCTGATGAGACTGAGAGCTGGAGGAGTAGGAAGAGTTAACCAGGTGAAGGGAAGAGGGAACTGCATTCCAGACAGAGGGAACAGCATGAACAGAAGTCCTGAGATGGCAGGGACATGGTGAGGGGGAGAGACTGAAAGAGAGCTGTGGGCTGGAATTAGAGTGAGGGCAGGCAGGCAGAGGTGTAGCTCATGAAGTAGGTGGGACGTAACATCTCAGGTTTCTAATAGCCACGTTAAGAATTTTATATTTATGTGAAGAGCATTGGGAAGCTGTCACTGGGTCTCCAAAACTTGAGAATGCTTTTCTTTGCTTGGTCAAACCTCATTTTGATTCTTTGTAATTATGGTAAAATAAAAATGTCAGGACACCAAGACGTGGAGACCAGAGATAGAGCCCTATGCTTCCAGCTGACTTTTTTTCAAGATGTATATGCCTCCCCTTTTAAAACACATATTGATTTTCTTCTTTTCTTTAAACCTCCAACCCCTAAGCTCTTGGCATTTTGAGTTCATAGAAAAATATTTTTCAAGTCACTTTTGAAAATTCCTACAACACAGAGTTCTAAAAATGTCATTAGGATAACCAATGTAGTCCCTTCTCCAGGTAGAGTGACCCTACGTAACACTCTGTGCCTCAGTTTCCTCATCTGTCAAGGGAGAATAACAATAGTACCTACCTGGGAGGGTTGTTGTGGAGAGTAAATAAGTCAACAAATAAGTAAAGTGTCTATACACATAGCATAGTTTGTGTATATACTAATCTTTCAAAAAATGTAATAAATTACTTTGTTATTATTATCTATACTATTATCATATGAGAGTTGGCTGGTAGGAGACATTTCTGGCCCAGCATTCTCGTGGGGATGATACCAGAGAGAACGAATCGACATTTGAGAGTTCTCGATCTGCCCAGGATGGATGAATGTGTTACAGTGTCCTTTCTGTACCCACTAGAGACTCATGTGCAACTTAAACTCTGTCCTTGAGACTTTGCTAGGGTGCACAGAGTCACCAAGCAGAAAGATTTCTTGAGAGTCTAACTACTTGCCATTTAAACCTATGGATCCAAAAGATAATAGTCTCTACCCTTGCAAGGAGCCCTAAGTAGACAGGATTTGTCATCCACCCCTGCATTATTATACCACAAGGACGAGCTAAAGCAAAGGTGGCATGACCATGACAGGGTCATTGATGTGGTCGATGTGGCAAAGCACAATTTCTCGAAAAAGGCCCTGCTCAGCTTTTTATTTAAAGAATGTTGGGCCATGCTATTCCTAGGGCTAATTCATTTGCATAGCAACCCCTGCTCCTCACCCCTCACCCAGGGTGTGATTTATGCCTGGCTGAAAGCACACCAGCTAATTCTCTTTGAGCCTGAATCCCTCCCCAGCTTGCCATTTGAACATGGTTTGTGGGCACGGAGCTCATTTCTGGAGTGCTGAAAGAGCTAAATATTTGCCCAGTGGGCGCTGCACCAAAGGCGGCCCCAGCTTTTTAGCTTTGATAGCTGCTTTGGAGGAGGATTTTGCAAATCTATCTTGCTACATGCTTAACCATAGAGACAGACATCTCTGCTTTAGGAAGGCAAGTCAATTCACAAATTCCCTTTACCTAAACTGCATCACTTCTCCATGACTACCCCAGGTTCTTGATTCCAAGTGTAAATAATCTTTTCATGTCATTCCTGTAAGTTAACTATGACTAGAGAAGGGTCAAGGGCTTTAGATAAAATTCAAATTAATTTTGAAGTAAGGGATTATCTCAATCAAATTTGAGGAGTTCCATTCCTTTCAGCAGCTGGTGTTGTATTCTCATATGTATATAAAAGCATTCTGTTGAAATGCCAATCTTACAGATCAGGGGGCAGGACATAAGGTAGATTTAACCAATCAGGAGATATTTTTCATACTATCTCAAAGTAACTCACAGATGCCTGACAGCTGCAGCTGTCCGATCTCTTGGCGATGGCCATGGTCTATGACTCAGAGGGATGTTTATGCCAGAGAATGCTGCCACTGCAATACTACCCCAGAGATGCCCCAAGAGAAAGTAATTTGGAGCAATGAGTGTGAGAGGAAGATCCTGGGCAGATTTAGTCAAACCTAACCCCATATTTGAGTGTAAATAGTGGTGGTATATGGAGAAGGAGAAAATTATGGCCTTTGGGATCAGACAGACTCAGCCATAATTCTTAGCTCTGAGTACTTCCTATTCAGTCAGTCAGTCAGTTAGTCACTTATTCATTCATTCACTCATTCAGCTATTTTTATTGAGGATTTAGTATGTGCCAGACACTGTGCTGGGTGCTGGGGTATACTGATGAACAGGACTGGCAACATAACTTGTGGGGCCAGTGCAAAAGGAAAACGCAGAGCCCCTTGTTCAAAAATTAAGGATTTCAAGATAGTGACAGCAGAGCACTAAACCAAGCACAAGGCTCTTCTGAGCATGGGGCCTTGTGCGACTGCTCCACGTGAAGCTGGTCCTCACGATAACCTTTAGGAGACAAGAGACTTTGTGTTCATGAAGCTGAATTTCCGGGGAAAATCTTATTAAATCACACCAATTAATCGAAAATCATGACTCTGTAAGAAGAGTTGAAGGACAGGAGAATGGCCTAGGAAAAGGCACTTAGGTGGAATGATTTCAGCAAGCATGTACTGGAATGGTTAACGCCCAGGGGACATTGGTAGGACACCCACAAGGGCTACTTAGGAGAAAGAGAAAAGCAGAGGTAAGAGAAAAACTGAAGCGTGTGTGTGTGTAATGAAATATATTAACTAAAATTTTTGAATAATAAACACCTCACAATCAACCCCATGAGGAAATAAATCTCTGTTGTTTAAGCCACCCGTCTATGACATTTTATTGTGGAAATCTGAGCCGACTGAGACAACCCCTCTACACAAGTCTTCTCTCCATGCGAAATAAGCACGTCTACATTTATCAATTTATAGGTTGTTTCTCGTGTATGGATTTCCAAATAGAGCAACGCATTATAAAGTATTGATAAATAAAAGCAGATTCATAGAAGAGAAAATTCCTTAAAGGGCTAATAAACACAATAAATATATGAAAAGATATTTCACCTCACTGGTAATCAGGGAAATGCACATTAAAACAGTGAGATACAACTTTTGGGGGAAAATATTTGGGGAAATATTAAAAAGATTAATAATATTCACTGTTGACAAGGATATGGGGAAATAGACATTGCCCATACATTGCTGTTAGGAATTTGAGCTACTATAACTTTAGGAGAAAGAAATGTAGCATCACACATTAAAATTTAAAATATGCATATCCTGAGATGATCAGGCTAAGCGAAATGAATGAGACATAAGTTGAGAACTATATAATTTCACTCATATGTGGGATATAAAACTGAAAGCAACAAATGAGCATGACAAACACACAGAGACTCATGGACACCGACAGTGGATTAGTGGTTAACGCGGGGAAGTGGGGAGCGGGGAGGTAGTAGGAGTAGAGAGGGTCAAACATTTAACTTTGGGTGGTGAACACACAATGCAATATACGTATGACATTGTTGAATTGTACATTGGAAACTTATTTGATTTTATTAACCAATGTAACCCTAACAATTTTAATAAAAATTATGCATATCCTTTTGTTCTTTCTGGAGTCTCTCCTGAATAAATAAAAGCACCAGAATATAAGGATATTTATGCAAGGATATTTATCAAAGAATTATTTGGACAAAAATATTAATACTATTTATATTTAAAAAATGAAAAATTTATGGTATATTCATACTAGTAAAAATAATGAATTAGTGCTGTATGTGTTGACTTTGAGTAAAACTCACAGTATAGTGAAAGAAATTAGTAAGTTGTACTGCAATGTATATAGTTCAATCCATTTGATTTTTAAAAAGGAGAAAGTAAAAACATTATATCTGTACAGATATCTTTATGTGAGATAGAGAAAGGTATGAGGGATATAGTTCAAACATTACTATTAGTTACCTTGAGCTTTGTAGTGGAGGGGATACTGCAGATGAAAATGTTTCTTCATTGCATGGTTTGGCTTGTGGCAAAAAGCAAGTTTTTATTTTGAGATATGAGAAGAAAATTAAAAAAAAAATGTGAAGGAAAAAACCCTCAGTACTGGCAAGACTGTTGAGAAGCAGATATGCTGATAGATAATTGGGGGTCTTGGAAATCAATGGAATCATTATGGAAAGGATCAGATCAGCATAAACAAGGTCCCTAAAATGGACGATACTTTGGGAATATATCCTGAGGAAATTGCTACCTGTCCTCTATCTGCAACCCCCTCTTCTTCTAAAACATGTCATACAAATTTTTCTTCAGTGGTGCTATAGAAAACCAACATAGCCAAAAATTAGGGAGTAGTTAAGCAAACCATAACGTTTTAAATACATTACGATAGAATAGTAATGGCCAGACTAGTTGTCTATTGGGTCTGTGTTTGAGTTCTGGCTGTTTTTGCTTGCTGGTTGTGTGACTTTAAGCATGTCACTGAACATCTGACTTTTAGTTGTTTCATCTGGAAATGGGGATAACAATAGAATCTAACTCACGGATTTGCTCTGAGAGATATGCATATCATTATGATTACTACTACTATTTCATAGTAAAATGAGTGTGTGAATGAATAGACGAGAGAATTCTATATGAAATACCTCTAAGTGAAAAAATAAAACAAGATATGTGTGCTTTACATTAATTATGTAAAAATTATTTACACAATGATTAAAATCAGGTCAAAACATTTTGCAAATGCCAGTAGGTATTTTAACATGGAATTATTTGGCTCTTTAATTTTATCGATCTTTTACTTTAAAGTTGGTTAATTATATAATAATGAAATACATATATAATACTAAAAGCAAATCCAAGAAGCAAAATTGCTTAAGGTTCTATTCTTTGACAATAAAAATAATGTTTTGCGATATGCTTGGGACAAATTTTATTATGTGTGTTACCACACCCATTCTCTCTCTCTCTCTCTCTCTCCCCTACACACACACACACACACACACACACACTAGAATATCCTGAGTTCCCAGGCTACTCACCGAGCTTGTAGCTGGCAGTTGCAGTCTTACCAAAATACAGAGTCTTCTAGGATGTCTTGCCAGAAGGACCAAGGTCCAGGCTGGCAGAGGCATTTGAAGCAGGATCACTTAGATGGAGATTGGAGAGCAGGGATGCACAGATACTGTGCATTATGCAGGAAAACTATGTAAGCCTGGTAATTAATAAAAAGGTGACAGGTTCCTTAGCAGAGCAGATAAGATAAAACCCTTAAGAATCTAGCTCAGCCTCCTCATTGATCTCTACCCTTGGCACTGGGAGGGCCCCACTATGTACCCTTGCATCAACCCCACCAGCCCTCATGCCAGTCTCTAAACACAGCATGATGTGCACGCCTCCATGCCCTTGCCTGGATTGCTTTTTCTATCGAAAATGTCCTTCACATCCTGCCAGGTTCCTCTGAAAAAATTTCCCTAATCATTCTCTTCCCTTCTCTCCACAGAAGATAGAATCACTGTCCACCATGCATGGAGAAATGGGTAGACTTCTCCGCCCGAGCTCCTACCATCCTGTACTGTAACCGTTTGGTTCTAGAGTGTGCTACCCCCAGCTAGAATTGCATCCCTACCCATTTTTGTTTCTCTTTTATCCTGTAGTCACTGGTAAATAGCAGACATCCTGTTGGTTGGTAAAATGCATGCTGAAAGAAAACAGACAATAAAAACAGGAAGAGAATTGCTTATTCAGTGACATTCAAGAACAATTTAATTCAGCACCTCACTATGAAATAACCAACTGTAACACAGAATTAGATATAAACCTTGTCATATTCAGATGTCACCCACAGAGTTCTAATTACAAGAAGCACAAAAAGAACTATGACAATACAGTGATTTCACTGAATTTTATCTCTGCCTTCCATGAGCTCAAACATAGTAATATATACCACTTGATATCGATTTCCTTTCTTTTCTCTTTTCCTTTTTTTCTTCCTATCAATTTCATTCACTCTACTTCGTATTTCCTTAACAGCATGCTGTGGGAATACAAGAATTAATAAGATGGAACTCCGACAATATTTAGATATAGAATCTTGGCGTAGTCACATGAACTTTGGGGAAAACAACCTCTCTTACCGGTTTCCTCATCTTTGAATTGACTTCGCTTTTCTTCCATCAAGAAGAATCCTTTCTCTTTCAGGCTTTGGGAAGAGGGAGAATTCTCTTTGGCAGGACAAGGAGGAAAGGAAAGTTGTGGATAATCTTATATGACTTTTTTTTTGACCCCTATCACAAGGATGTTTGGCAACCCGCAGGAAAGAATATGTCAGGGAGAACCAAGTTAGGAGTGAAAGGCACACGAAAGGAGTAATAGCAGGCGGGTTTGCTGGATGGCGAGGAGGAAGGGGTGACCCGATCACTTGGTTATAACTTAACACATATTTTCTACTCTATTGATATGGCTATTAGATGTTAATAGTGTGGCAGAATTTGCATAGTTGATGAATGAATTCTATCCGTGAGTATAAGATAATCCAATGTCCTGAGAGAAGCTGTTCTGCTTAAATGTTTAAGGGCTGTGTGTGGAAGTGAATTATTGAAGAATCAAATCAGAAAAAAAACACATCACTGGATTGTACTCGAAACTTATAAACAAGGTTATTGTTGAATGGGGCGATGAAATGAGAGTCTAAGGGAGTTAGTTGGCTTATATTTTCTCCAAGTTTCCAAATGTGATCTTGGAACCTGACAATTTAGAGTAAGATCTCATCTGTATCACTTACTAGCCATGTAACCTTGGGCAAAATAATGAAACTTTTGTTCCTGGGGTTCTTCATCTGTAAAATGAGATTAGTAATACTATTTATTATATAGGATTGTTGTACTCGATAAATAGTAACCGGTATTATTCCATTAACCCTCTTGTGATGAAGAGTTGAGAATGATTTTCTTCTTTTAGTAAACCTTTTGATGAAATAGAACTTGAGCATTATAATTAAATCTGAATGGGATGAGGAAAAAAAGCAAAGGGGTGGGAGAAATTTTCATTTGACTGAGCTGTTGTTGGTTTGGATAATACAATCGTAATATATTACAAGCAAAAAGAGCACTGCAGATATTTTTGGCCAATTATTTCAGTATTCACTGAAACTATTAGCACTTTGAATATCAGAAATTAAAACCTAACCCCATGAGTAAAGCAGCTTGAGCCTATATTTATAACTGCCCTGGAAATCTACTGCTGAGATGAAAGATCCTTGTTCATTTGGAACCTTAGTCAAATTCAGGCCAATGAAAGGAAGGCACTAATCTAAGACAGGGCTTGGGATAGATGTCTTAACTTGTCACAGAGATGTTTTCCAGAAGAGATACAGAGTAATGTTGAACTTGGATGGAAGTTAATATGATCCCACTAACCACAGTGTGGCTTGTTCATTCTTGTTTTTAAGTGTTCTTATCTGTATCATTATTTAAAATTTACTCTCCTATACTGTCATGGAAAAGACTTGAAGTCTTGAATATTCTTGAATTACATATCTGCAGAGAAAACTGGCTTTGGGCATGTATACTTGGCATTGCTATTTTTCGTTTTCTAAAGGACCCCCCCACCACCACCACCAGTATCTAGAGCAGTGCTATGATGACAAAGTTGGCTAAAATCAAGTGTAACTATGGGAAAATAGCACTAAGCATGGTTTGAGAATGCTATGGGGTTTTTTTAGAGAAAGGCAGATCAATAGGATGGAAAGATTCACTAGCCTTTTGGTTGAGGCTTTACAGTCGCTCCAAATTTGGGGCACTTGAAACACTTTACTCTCATCTGCAATAGGATAAGGCAAGGAGAGGTTCTTTGTTCAGGGTTCAAGTACTCTTGTGACTGTCCCAAAATAACTCTGAATGTAATACAGTAGGGCCGCACGTAACTAAACCCTCAAGCCTCGGATCTGTCATCATTGTCACCCCAATCGTTCTTTCCTCTTTCTTTAGGCAAGCCAAGCACTTGAATAAAATTTTCCGTCAACACTTGGAGTTGCATAAACTCCTTCTTTTTGCTTTGCCGAATCCATTAGGAGTCTCCCTGTTAATTAAAGAGAAAAAACTGGACTTGTCAAGGACTTGTCTTCTAGATAAGTTTTCTTTCTGGCTTACACTGTTCTTCACTCAGATTTGAACCAGATTAAATCAATCTTCCCCATTGGTTTTCTTTTACCAAAGGATCTTATTTTCTTAATTTGTGAGATTTTGCAAGAATTATGGTTATTTCAACCAACCCTTTATTCAGGAGACCATGGGTGCCTCTGTGTAGCATGTGTTTATTCTATCAGGCAAGTTATCGTGCTGAGTTGAGCATTGAAGAAATCTGATCGTTTCCTTGGTCTTTGTTTTGAAAGATGCTGGAGTTTTATCCTTGGTGACAGCATGAAAACAATATTTAAACTAGGTTAACAAAGAGATGGTAGGATAAAACTGCCAATGTTTTGTTTTAAATTACCACAGGATGCAGCATAGGAAGTGAAAAAGAGTTTCTTTAAAACAGGGCAATCATGTGACACGGAAACACAGCACATAAAATATATATGTATGGAACCATGAAAATTGATAACAGAAGGAAGGAAATAGACAATGACATTGAATATTTGGGTAATGGAATTTCAAGTGATTTATTTTTTCTTTCGTATATTATGTGGGAGTTTTTTTCCTCTTTATTTCTACATATTTTCTGTATATTACATGACTTTCTATAATCATCATTATTTCAAAGAAAGTGTATATACACAAATCAAAGTTTTTAAAAAAGTGTATAAACTATTTTTTGTTTTAGAAATGTGTAAAATTTAAATAAAATATTATATAGCTAAAAGTTTGCAAATTTTTCATTTTCCCTTAAAAATCATTTGTGTTGGTTTCCTTTTATTCTAGTTACAAATGGTATGTGATATAAAAAAAATGAAAACTTACTACTTTAATGACTAATCCTCCATATTATTATTATTTACAAAACAGGATCATATTACAACACTGTTCTGCAGCCTGCTTTTATTCCCTGACATATGGCTCCATGTAAATATTTATGTCTACTTCTTTCTTTTTGATGGCAATAAGCTTCTTCATATGTGTCATTTCATTGCATAGCATGTATATACATACATACATACATACATATATGTACATATAATATATTTAATCAGACTCCCCTCATTGGACATTTGTCTCACTTTCCTAGTAATTGAAAACTGCCACAGTAAACATTCCTTTTGGTAATCTCTACCATCTTGTGCATGGAGTCTTGCAGAGTACATTTTTAAGAATGCAAATGTCAATTTCCAAAGCAGGCTGGGAAACGAGTTAGACAGCCTTTTCAACTTATAGGATGATAATATGTGGATACTCCAATCAGCTCTCGCACACTGCATTGTCAGGAAAGACACTAAGTTTTGTTGGAAAAATGAAAAATTATGGTTTCTTTTCAGTTTCTTCACCAGTAGATGGCACCTAGTCTTCCTTTATATTGACTAAAACGTCCCATAACTTTAATGCATTCCCAGCATGTCACTGATCCTGCACTAACAAAGCGATGATCACATCATGTACAAATGCTCCTGTCTCATTCCGCTTATCCCATGTTTGTATTGTTCTGGTTCCAAGACGCTGAGACTTTAAGCCTGAGGCTCTAACTTGAGCAGGAAGAGTTTATTTTGGGATGAAGAATCTTCCCCCATAGAAGGGCCTCTCAACCAGTGTCTCTATTTCTCCGTCTTTAGAAACTGGGACATTCTGGAGGAGAAAACTTTCTCTAAATCTGCAGAATTGCCTCTTTTCTCTTAGAAAATATCAGACTCATGTGTTGGTCAAATGTATTCAGTTTATACAGGGGAATACGGAGTTGGGCGGACGCTGTGGAGTCTTGTTGAGAGCGATTTCAGTCAATTACGCTTATGAATATGACCCTATAAATCTCCTTAAGTATGTAGAGTTGATGGGATAAATGTATATCCATTTCATCAACCCTATAAATATACAAGTTTAAAATGGCCAAGGAGAGTGGAAGAAAGGACCAGCAAACTATGATTTTTAAAAATGTGATGACACATGATTTTGTTTTGTGTCAGTGTTAGTTTTCTTTAAAATAAATACATCGGAAAAGCTTGGTGTAAGAGTTAAATAGTTTACTTTGCTTTAAAAATTTTTTGATCAAAGAGAAGGTAAATTTTTTCTTTAAAAAAATTAGTATGGCCTTGGATAAACCTTCAAGAGTAATATGGGAGAGAACTCGAGTATCGTGATTTGCCTTTTCTATAAATATGAAAACGTCCTGACAGTTCTTCTCTCTCTTAAACAATTGCGGCCCATGGAATTGTCTCCTAATAGATAAGAAAGATGGGTTTGGGGGTTTGGTAGGAAAGGAAAAAATAATTTATGGCCCTCTGGGGATGATTTTATACTATGACACACAGGGTTTGCTTATCATCACCATCGCCTGAAAGAGTATAGTCCTTAAAAAATACCTAGATTTTCTTCCTTCCCTCCTCTCTTTTTCCTTTCAAATCCAGAGGGAGAATGTAAAGTTAGTGTCTTTTTTAACAGAATATTTCATAAATGACCAGGTGACATAGACCAGTAAAATACAAAAATATCTTTGTTTTGTTCTGAGGTAGCTGAACACAACATTAGGGTGACCCCCTTCCCCAGAATATTGTGATATTTATATTGAGGGGAAAAAGTGGTAAATTTTCGACTTAAATGAGTTATACAGCGTAGAATTATTTGCTTCCATATTCAAACCTATTTTTTTTTTAAACTGTAACCTTGTGTTTTTAAATTTTTTTGTCCAGCTTATGTCTGAAAGAGCACCAAAATTCCATCCTAGCCTAACTTGAGAATTTAAAGAATAGATAAACAATAATTTTGGTAGGAAATGGCTAAGCAAACTGGGTTTTTTTAATGTCACTTATGAACAGAATGTAACACTTAATACTCAGCTCAGTATTAGGCTTTTTAAAAATAATCGCAGAACCGTTCACTACAAAATTCCTTTTATATCAGGTTTCTTGGTGTATTTTGTGGTGGTTTTTAGAGCATTAGCTGTTTGACAAAGAAGCTGAACTGTTGATGAGCAGCCACAAATGAAAGAATGGGGCTTTTGAAATTATAAAGGTAGTGAGCGTGGTGGTGTTCTAGTTACAGTGGCCTTTCACAAATGCCTCCACTTAATGTCCTCAGGATCTATCTATGTTGTCACAAATGACAGGATGTGCTTCTTCTCATGAGATGAGCCAGACAGAGAGCAACAAATACTATATGATATTACTTACACGTGAAATCTTAAAAAGCAAATTTGTAAAAACAGAGAGTAAAATGGTGGTTACCAGGGGGTCGGAGGTGAGGGAATAGGGAAGATGTTAAAGGTACGAACTTGCAATGAGTAGTAAATAAGTCCTAGAGATCTAATGCACAGAATAGTGAATATAGACAACGAAACTGTGTTGTAATCCTCAAACTTGCTAAGAAACTAGATTTTAATTATTCTAACCACTGAAAAGAAACGATAATTCCGTGACGTGATAGTATTGCAAATTACTGCTGCAGTGGCAATCATTTTATAATATATAAATATATTAAATATATCAAACCAAGATGTTGTATAACTTAAATTTACCCAATGTCGTATGTCAAACACTTTTCAATTTAAAAAAAGAAAGAAAGAAAAAATAACACTTCTGTTGTATAAAATGAGCTATGCCTGTAGGAATTTTTCCTTTGAACCAGTCAACTACAGCCACTCAGTTCTTAAAAGTCTGCTGATATCTGGAGTTACAATGCTGGATGCACATTTTAATCACCTGAGAGAATTTTAATTTAAGAAAATTCTGATGCTGGAGCCCCATCTCTCCTATCCCAATCAAATCTGAATATGGACTTGGGCAAGGCAGTGAAAGCCCCCCACATGGGTATTTTTACAAAGTCCCCAGGAGATTCTGATGTGCAGCATGTTGCAAACCAACTGTCTAAGCCTAAAAGAAAATTTCCATTTTATATTCCCAGAGCGACTTGTAAGCATCTGGTTAGAATTTGACGTTCTTTTCTCCTTTTCTCAGAAGAGGTTAATTGGACTGTGCTAATGATATAATCAAGACAGTTGGGGAGAGAAGAGAATCTGACTTATGTAAAAGGTCCAAAGATACCCACCGAAATTATTTAAAGAAAACAAACTTTTCTTGCTGAGGGTGCTTCACGGCTACTATTTATAATGTGCTTACCAAGGTTTTTTCTTCTTTTAGAGCCAGTTTCCTAAGAAAAGATAAAGCTACACAGTTGGCTTCCTCCAGTATCTTGCCCTATCCTCCATGTAGTGAGCTCCAATGATGATCTGAGCTTGAACACTTTCAAATAGAGGCTATTTCTGGTCAAATGGAGTCCCCCTAGTTTAGGTAACGAGAAAGTATCTTATCATTTTTTCCCCCAGCTTCTCTGGAACTTGTTTATCTCATCTATGAAGTGGTGGTGATAATTTTTCAGGGCTATTATAAGAATTAAATGGAAAACTGTATACAGAATGTAAGGATTAAATGGAATAATGTATGTAAAATGCTCAGCATAGTGTTTTACTCAGGGTTATAGTACTCAAGAAATAATAGATATTACTATCTTAAACTCTCCTTATCCATCTCCACTTAACTGACTGGCAAAATTAACCACCTCTCTTTATTCCTGTTAAAAAAACATACTGACTGCTGCCCCTAGCACACTAGAGTCTCCTAAGTACATAGGCTTACTTCTCTTACCAGCTGAGTTATAGCCTTATCAAGAGTATTGTTCATACTTGTTTATGCCACTAAGACTTGTAACTGAAATTTAATTAAATAAAGTAACAGATAAAGTAAGAATGTAAGAGCAGTTTCTATAAGCACTAGGTTAAACACATAAATATATTCAAATTGCAAAAAAAAAGTCAAATAGGTGTGGTAAAACAACTAACTGTAAGGACTTAGAAAGTGGTAAGAATCTAGGAGGATTCTAGGCACAGTTTGATTTTAAATGACTTTAAGTTTTGGTTCTGCTTTTGAGAAACAAATATTGGAAATTATATGATATCATTTATGTAATAACGATAAGAATCTCTAATCAGCATATCTAATAAGGAAAAAGCCTTGTTCTTACGTCAAAATACTGATGACTGAATGTACACTTATAGAGTTTACATTTAGAATATTGGTACATATCATTTTGAAAAATTATCAGATCTTTTTGATTAATCCACTATTTTATCATGTTGGACAAAGAAGTTTTAACTAAATTATCATTTTCCAAAGATTTCATACTAGGAGAAAGATGGGAGATAGTGATTTTGTTTCCTCAAAGCAGCCTCTTTTCAGCTGTAATTAGCATAGATAAATAAGAAGCTTTTTTCTCTTTTTTTGTATTTTTAGTACTAAAAATTTTAAAACATAAGACTGTTCTAACGAATCTTCATTCTATAGGTGGAATCTTCATACACTAGTAATCCATTCTGCAGGCTCGACAACTTTCAACTCATAGCTAATCTTGTTTGATTTATAGTCTACCAAGTTCTTTGCTTTCTGTATTATTTTAAAGCAAATTCTATATTCTTAAGGTTGATTTTTTTATAACTACAATATATTATTTTATTGTTTTCAATTATAAAATATTATTGAAGTATATAATATGGAAAAGTATATATATTATAACTGTATAGTTCAATTAATGTTTACAAACACAATACATTAGTGTAAGCAGCATCTAAACTGAGAAGCAGAATATTATGACTTTTAATTGCATAGGTTAGCTTTGCCTATTTTGTTCTCTATAAGATAGAAGTATATAGTATGTTCTTTCTGTGTCTAGCAGCTTTTGTTTAGCCTTAGGTTTGTGAGATTCAGCCATATCATTTATTCTCATTACTATCTAATATTGTGGTGTGAATATACCACAATTTATCCATTATACTGTTGATGAACAATTAGATTATTTCCAGTTTTCTAGTATTATAAATGTTGCTATCATTTATCTGATCAAGTGCATAAAAATGCATTTCTATTAGATATATATCTAGGAGTGGAATTGCTGGGTCACATTCAGCTTTTGTCAGCGTTGCCAGGCTTATTTCAAAATTGGTTGTCCTAGTTTCTAAATAGCACATCATTTTAATTAGGCCATATTTTATGAATTTGAAATATTTGGTTTTCTTTTTCAATATTTTACTTTTACGAATTAAAGTTTAAATACTTAAATTTCATGTGTGTGTATGTGTAAAATAAATTTCTCTGAGAAATACTAATGTCGCCCATAAACAATGAGATTTCCACTGAAAACCAAAAATCTAAATGAATTACTCAATTACACATTTTAAATTGGAATTTTGAGACTGTCTCCTAAATAGCCAAATATTAATATGAAAATATTGATACCATGGTTTTGAGTCTCTGAAACTTTCTACATTAAGTTCTAAATCTTCCTGTGGTTAAAAAAAAATGCATACTTAACGAAGATGATTACTATGCAAGTGAACTAAGGTTCTCCTTTCACAGTAAAAACAGATATCGGTTCAATTAAAGGTGGTCATTTCAGATCGGAGATTTTGTCCGGACTTCATACCTAGGGCTCCAAAGATATTTAGATATACTTCTCCCCACTCCACTGTCAACATGAGCTTCTTATAGTCACTGTGTTTGGGATTTTGAAACTTGAAAGGAGGTTGTTCTCTACCGTGCATGACCTAATTCTCCACCTATTGTCAAGGGTCTGTAATTCCAGACCAACTCTAAAGAACCAAGCTGATCATTTGCTTTCATTTCATGTTTCTTCAGCTCTTAAGATATGCACATATAATTTATATCCAAAGACATTTGGATTTAACAAGATTTAAAGATACATCGCTGTTTTTTTTCCTACTTAAAAGACTGAACTTGATGAAGTTCTAAAATATGAAAATGCTTCTCTATTTTGCTTGATGGAAACTAAGGACAATATACCTTTCAGGAATATTAAAATGATGCTTATGACTTTGTCTGACTTGTGGTCCTAACTCATGAAATCGTTCTATTGATTTGTCTCTCAAAATTAAGACAGTAGGAGGGCGAAGTGAGTAAAGGGGATCAAATATATGGTAGCTGAAGGAAACTGGACTTTGGGTGGTAAACACATAGAATGTACAGATGTCAAATGATAATGTACACCTGAAAATTATAAAATTGTATTAACTAATGTTACCCCAATAAACTTAAAAAGAAAAAAGAAAAAAAATTAAGACACTAAAACCCTTACTGTAGACCTTTCCCTTTGTAATCGATAGAGAGAGATACATTCTGAAAGTCCATTTCAGTCTTTATTATTTGATCACTGCATTTTCCTCACTTATCCCAAATGCGGTTGATTCAAAGTCCTTAAAATAGTGTTGCAGGTGGCACTAAGGAGATCTATGGAGTAAGCCTATGGAGAAAACCACTTTGTCACCTTCTGTCATGCTAAGAGAGCAATAAACAACCCAGGATTGGAAGAAATGTGCTTTCAAAGGAAAAATATAGAAACATTCTTACATTCAGATACTGGCTCCACCTTTTGCTAACTGTGAGCTTTGGAAAATTATTTAACTTCCTTGTTCCTCAGTTTTTTCAGCTTAAAACAGGGATAACAATGGTACCCACCTCATAGCAGTTTATGAGAATTAAATGAGATAATACATGTAAAATGCTTAGCAGGATGCCTGGGGACACTGTGTTTACTAAGTGGTGATGGTGACTTCCCTGAATTTTCTGGGAGACAGCTGAGGGTGAAGCACACCTTCAACCCACCAGGGCGGCAAAATGAGGGCACTGTGGGACAGTAGAAATGGTCAGGGCAGCTGAGCAAGACCAGTCTTTTAAACAAAGGCACCGGGCAGAAAATAAATCTGAGCCCCAGAATCCCATCTCAGAGGCCCCAGTGCTGCAAATAGCAGCTGCAGCTGCAGACCACAGGCTGGCCTTCACATGTCCAATGTGAAAAGACTCATGGTGACAAACTGATCTTTTCTATCACACCCACACAGAGTCAGCAATTACACATAGGAGTAAACGCTGAATATTAAGCAGTATAGCAGACTGACTGATAATATAGACAACGTGAGAAACAGGGCTTGGAGAATTTCGTATACACTCATTAGATGTTCTTGGATGTACTATAGATGATTTTGGATCATTTAGCTGCCAGTAATAACCCCTTCTGTCTATAGAACACTTAACATGTCCAGACTCTATGCCAAGGACTTCACATGTGTTAGCTCATTTAACCTTTTCATGTCTCCATAGAGTACATACAATCATTGTCTTAATTTTAATCTTAAAAGAGGGCCAGCAAAAGATGAGGAAACTGAGGCCCAGAAGCTTAAATAATTTACCCAACATTACAAGATTCTAACTACAGAGCCAAGATGTAAACCCAACTCTCTCTGATGCCAACGTCTCATCCATTAAACACTTTGCTGTGCTGCCTTGAAATTACAATGATATTTTGCTCATAAATTATTAGTGCTTATTTCTTATTACTTCAAATAGTCCCCTATAGGGAGGGGCAGGGTGCCACACTTATTTGTTTTATACCTCCAAGGTTTCACACACAGTCAAAAGTGAGTAGATACTTACTGATACATTTCAAACAATGTTAGGATGGAATAGGAGAATCAGAGGAATTAGTCAGATCCCATTGATGTAACCTCAAAGTCACTTAAAAAAAATGCTTGCCTCTCAATTCATATACATTTATTTTTTTTCAGCCACAAATTAATAAGTGCTTGCTGTAGGCTATGAAGATGATTAAGACAAGATATTGCCTCCAGAATACTATAGTTTGAACTAAGCATTGCAAATTCAAATGCCCACCTGTGCTAGGCAGTTAACACAAATGACTGAAGTGGACCAAGAAGCTGTGGCGATCCTTAGTGAGCTTCAGCTTATTGTGTCTACCTGGACCCCGTGTTTCTATGAGAAGCCAGAAATTCATATCTTAGATGATTTTAATATATTTTTTATGTGAAACAAGTATGTAGGCCAAGCAAAATTCATTTGCAAACTGGATTTAGCTCACAGACTACCAGGTTGAGATCTCTGGTTTAAACAATAAAACACATAAATAAGGACAATAGAAGGTAAACAGTCTGTTTTTACTATACAAGGAGTATATATAAAGTATTCAGAGAAGTCAGAGATCACTTCCAGCTGGAACATTAAAGAAGACTTTGTGGAGGAAGTCATCTTTGAGTTTATCCTTCCAAAATGGATCAGCTTTGGAGCCACTGTGAGGGAAAGTAAAGCTGCTTCGGCTGCAGGAAACAGTAGAAACAAAGACCTGCAGATAGGAAATGATGGGTCAAGGTCAGGGACCTCTGAGTTACACTGTACTTGGTGTTTTGATTTGTTTTGTTTTTAGTTTCTTTCTGTAAATAAATTGATCGTACATGTAATCTATAGTCATCGGAATTAGGAAAACTTTTGTGTTATTTCAATAAACATTATAAGCACAGAGTAGAAGTATGGAGGCTGAAAATTGTTAGGGTCCATAAATCAAAAGAGAGTTTAAGGCAAAGGAACTCTTGCTGCTTATAGCCTACTGCATGGTGTGTGGTAGGACATGAAGCTTAAAAGAACATCTGAGTCTTGGAAGAGATCCAGCAAAGGCACCAGGACTAATTTGGGAGATGAAGGGTATGTCTTATGAGGAGAGGCTTAGAGGGCTTAACATGCTTCAGCTTTAAAATAAGGTGGGTGAGCTGAGTTCTATTGATAGCTTGCAAGGCTTCCAGTATGAACTTGTACTTGGTGTTAGAGAAAATTCAAAGTCACACTAAGGAATGTCAAGAAGGCGGGTTCCTTTCTTTATTTCAAGAATGATGAGTCCAGGAACACTTTGTGCAAGAAAGTTTTTTAAAAATGGAATGGATTTTCACAAACTATTCAAGGGAACGTCTTCAATTTTATCATTGTACATTCACTGAACTGATAAATTTAAAGATCAATTATTCATAATATCAATTTATAATATTGTAGGAAGAAACATCACTGTCTATTAGATGCAGGTGCATGTGGAACAAAACACAGAGAGAGAGAGAGAGAGACAGAGACAGAAACAGAGAGACAAAGACAGAGAGAGAGAGAGAGACGCAAAATTCACTTACCCTAAAATTTTAAAAATTCACCAAACCTTTACTACCTTCGTTATTTGTTCTTTCTTGTTTCACATACTTTGAGGCAGTTTATGGCTAGAAGAACTAGTAGACCTAAGCATATAAGTGATAATGTGGGGTCAGGCTTCAAATTTTAAATTTCTTGATAACCTGCTTTCCTTTTTATTTTGACTAATTGCATTTTCAACCCTGGACCTCTGCTTTTTACAGCTTAGTTAAAACTCAAAAATTTCCACAATATATGCATAGGAAAAAACTGGAAGGACATATAACAATTTTAGCAATTGTTATCATCTTTAACTGGTTGGATTTTTACTATTCGATATACATTGTAGGTTCAGAAGCGAAACTCAGGATCAAGGTCAGAGATGAGTTTTGGGAGTCATTCACACAGTAATAACTGAGAATCTGACAGGGGATTAGCTCGCCAAAGGAGAGAATGTACATAGAGAGCAGAGGGCCAGGAGCAGAATCTTGGGGAAAGTCTCCCCACCTCCACCAGGGCCCGTGCAAAGGAAGAGAGGGAAAACAGAGGGAGAAGCAGGATCTGTCTACTGCCACTTGGGTCCATTAGCCCCTTCTTCCTGATCGTTGTCCTTTGGAAACTGATGATCTAAACAAAGCTCTTAAACTACTTTGTTTACAGGCTTTTTGGTATGGACTGAATTGAATCCCCTCCAAAATTCATATGTTGAGGCCTAACCCCCAATGTGAAGATATTTGGAGATCTGGCCTTTGGGAGGTAATCAGGTTGCAATGAGGTCATGAGGGTGGGATCCTCAAGATGGGTTTAGTGTCCTTTATAAGAGGCACTGGAGAGTTTTTTTTTTTTTTTCTATTTCTCTCTGCAGTGTGAGGACACAATGAGAAAACTGCCATCTGGAAGTCAAGAAGAGATTTCTCACCAGAATCTGACCATGATGGTATTCTGATCTTGGATTTCCAGCCTCTGGAACTATGAGAAATAAATTTCTGTTGTTTAAGACACCCTGTCCATGGTATTTTGTTATGGTAGCTTGAGCTAACTAATGCATCTTCAAAAATTTTTTGGATAGTCTTTACACATGTTCAAAATAATTTTTACCATTTTCTGTCATAAAAAGTTGCAAAGAATGTCATTTCCAGCTTTCTGTAAAAGTTGGCATTAAAAATAAAACTAAAACTGTAATCTCACTATTGTAAATATCTCAATGGAATAAAAATGTCATAGTGATATGATATCCACCATTATATATTAAAGACATATAAATAAGCTCTTTATCTTTGGGTAATTTAACATTGTTCCCTTCCTCCCTAATTTTTTCTACTTGCCTCACATAATTCCATTTCCATTTAACATAATTTCTTGCCTTAAACTTAAAAATTTTTTTCATCTTATATTTCTCTGCTTCAAAAAATATAAAAATATAAATTTTAAAAAACATTTTTTCCATAACCATAAGACTTTACAGTATTAAAAATATTTGAAATTAAATTATTGTTATGAGTATTATTTGTACATGACTGATTAAAGTAATATAAAATTTATTACTGATAAATAATTAGTAAGCACAAAATAATTTTTTATTGATAATGAATCTGTTAGGTGGAAAATGCTTTTTTCCCAGCTAGTTTACTTATTCATGGTTGAGTTGTTTATTTTTAAAATAAAGGAACAGAGTTTAGTATCAATATCAGACATAATATTCTAGCCATAAAGCTCACATATTGTATGATTTCATTTACATGAAATATCCAGAATCGGTATATCCACAAAAACAACATTGTTGGTTACTAGGGGCTGGGTGGAAAGGCAAAGGGAGAGTAACTGCTTAATTGGTATTAGGATTCCTTCTAGGGTGATGAAAATGTTTTGGAAGTAGTTAGAGGTGGTGGTTATACAACATTCTGAATTATTAAACACCACTGAATTGTTCACTTAAAAATGGTTAATTTCACAGGATGTAAATTTCACCTAGGTAAAAATTAATTAAAAAAGAAAACAATAACAAGAAATCTTAATTTCTTAAAATTAAAAAAAAATCTCTTTTAAATAATTCCTGAAGCAATGAGCAAATTAAAATCAAAACTGAAGTTTATTCAGAAATTAATGAAAAGGTGGGTACATTAAGTCAAAATCTATGTGATGCAGGTATAATCCTAGACTGAAAATAAAAGTCTAAATTAAATTCTCAATGTAGTAAAGAAAAACAACAACGAATATGACCAAAAGAAGTTATGAGAATAAAAGATAATAAAACTAAAAACTGGTTCTTTTAAAACATCAAAAATATTACACTGCAAAAATGTTTTAATGAAAATAGGGCATAAAAATCACAGACATAGCAAATGTTATAAACTAAAATAAAACATTGTACACAACTATATTTTTATTAGAAGAAATGAATAATTTTCTAAGTTAATTTAAAAGAAATAGAAATCCTGAACAAGGTCTAAAGAAGAAATTGGAAATATTGTTAAAGATTTATGATTTAAAAATGGAAAAAGACCAAATGGTTTTATAACCAAGTGTTATCTATCTTCAAAGAACACATTTTCCTATGCTATTCAAACTATTTTGGATATTAGAAAAAGATACAAGTATCTATAATCAATTTTATGATCTAACATATCTTATATAATAAAGATAGCACAAAAATAACTTATAGAATAATTTCACCAGCATATAAATGCAAAATTACCTGAAATAAAATATTAGCAAATTAATCAAGAATTGTATTAATAAAATAATACACCATGATGAAATAGAATTATAACCAGGAAAGCAAGGATTATCCAATATTTGGTAATTTTTCAAAACACCATCACTCATTTTATTATCAAGTCAAAGAATAGAACACATAATTACAACAATATATACAAAAATACACTTAATAAAATTTAATAGTCATTACTAATAAACAGTTAAATAGGTGGAAATTAAAGGAAACCACCTAAACTGATAGGTTATTTGCTACAAAATAATAACAAATATATTAAACTTCAAATATTTGATCTATTTCCATTAAAATCAGGAACAAGATAAGATACCCTTCATACTATTGTAGCATTATATTTGGGCTTCTAGTTAATGTAATATTAAAACAAAATAAATTTAGTAAATATTGGAAATAAAAAAACAAGTTTATCATTCTTGCATAGTATATAATTATGTAATTATATAGTAACTAAATCCAAGTTGCTTTCCTAAAAATCTTATTTGAATTAAGAAATAATTTTATTAAGTGGCTGGATACAAAATAATTATAAAAGTAATTTCATAATTTTTCTTCATATTCTCAGCAACCAGTAAGAAATGGAAATGGAGAAAAGAAATTCCATTTAAAAGAGTAACAAAAACTATAAAATGCATAGGCACAAATTTAACATGAATGATATAGAATTCTAATGAGAAAAAACTATAAAAGTTTTATTAACAACTATAAAACGATATCTGACTTGGGAGGGAGACATACCATATTTCTAGATGAGACGGATTAATATTCTCAAGTGACAATCATTCATGAATTAATATATGACAATTTATATAATTTTAATCAGAATACACTTTGTGTTAAAAGTAGGCAACAGGAACCAATGAAGTGAATTTAAAGTTTATAAGAAAGAACATATATAGAGAAAATTGCAAAGAAAATTTTGAAAAATTAGATCAGAGAGGGGATCCTGCCCTACCAAATATTAAAACTTAATGTAAAGCTAATTAATACAAACAGGACAATATCGGCTAAAGAATAAAGACATTGATGAGTAAAAAATGAACACTGTGGCTAAAAATAGATTTAAGTTTATATGGGAACTTCACATAAACTCTAAGTTATATTTCAAGTCAGTGATAAAATAACAATGAAATGGCGTTGGCATGGCTTCCTGTTAGGCTGGGGGTTGGGGGAAGTAAACAAGTTTAGACTTCTAATTCACACCATAAAATATTTAAATATTTTTAAATAATTGGAGAAAATTTGTGAGAATATTTGAATAATCCTGGGTGGAGAGATATTTTTTTTAAGTAAGACAGAAAATCCAGAAGCCATAAAAAAAGGTGACAGATTTGAACATATAAAAAATTTTTAATTCTTTTATAGCAAAAAACATCATAAAATCAAAGAACAAAGAAATTTATTTGGAACACATATTTTTTAGACAGCGTTAATATCATTAATAAAAAAAGAATTTGAAAAAAGCAGAAAAAAATAAGTTACCAATAAACATAAAATATTTCTGAATCTTTGGAAAAATGGAAACTCAAATAATGAGCAATCATTTCTAACCCATTAAGTTGACAACTTTTGTTTTATTTTTAAATGATAACATCCAGGGTATGAAAAAATAGGCTGGTTGACTTGTTGAATAAGCAACCTTTTGGGAAAGTAGTCTAGCAAAAACCTATTAAGATTTAAATTATCCATGTGTACCACCAACCTCACTTTTAACAATCTAGCTTACTAATTTAAAAATATCTATACATAAGATTATAGTCTATTTTATTGATTGCAGTATTCATTGTGGTGGTGAAAACAACCTGAATATCTATCAAAAGGTAAGTAACTGAGAATATATAGCACACTATGGTGCATCTGTACCATGAACGATTATTATTCAGCTACTAAAAGATCATGTATATGTGTGTGTGTGTGTATTCTGTCTGTCTGTCTGTCTGTCTCTCTCTCTCTGCACACACCCCTCCCACAGATAGTATATACACATACATACACATATATATGTATATGTATATGTATATTAACATGGAGAAATGTCTATGACGAGTTAAATAGAGAAATCGAATTGAAGTGTAATGTAAACAAAAAATAGATGAAGAACTCTCTACATATAAATATAAAATTTATTTGTGTATATATGAGCATCCTGGAGTGAGGACAAGTTTGGGGAGAGGGTGAGGCTCATTATTTATACTTCTCTGCATTCTTTGGTTGGTACAGAGAACACTATTGTTTTTATTTTGAAAGATGTGGCAGAGATTGATATTTGCTTATTCAACATTCATCCTCCTTATTCTCTTTAATAATAGAAGCCCATTTCCCAGCTCCTGTTATAGGCAGATATGGTCATGAAATCAAGTTTTGGCCAGTTGGATGTACTAGATGTTTTATGTAGGGGCTTTAAAAAAGGTTCTTTAAAATGGAGAAAGTGAGTTCCTTTTTTTTTTTTTTTGCCTTCTGCCTGGAATGTGGATGTAATGACTTGAGCACTAGCAGCTGTTTTAGACCATGGAGTTACCTAGAGGATGGTAGAGCAGAAATAAGGAGCCTAGACTTCTGATGATACTGCGGAGCCATTTTAAGGACTCTTAACTAGTTATGTTTGGACTTATTTTTTATGTGAGCAAGAAATGCTTCTGTCTTGGTTTAACTGTTGTTATTTTATGGATTTTTGCCCTATTCAGCCAACTCTAATCCTAAATAATACAAAGGAGAAAAAACAATAAAGCATTTAACAAAAGAAAAAAAAAAGAACCATGTTGACCATTTTCCCTACTCCCTGAGAGTGATATTAGAGATAAAAGGTCTGCAACCTTCTAGATGGTAGTATAAGATCTGGAATAGAGGTTATTTGTTCCTAAAACAATAGTCCTGAGAAAATTACACATGTCTATTCATTACTCTAATTCAAAATGTTACTTTAACTCTACAACCATTAATCCCAGAATTCGTCCGTACTTTCAATTCCTTCAATTAGATTTTGTCTTCTTACAATCAGGTTCTTTATCACTGAAAAGTTTCCAGGTCATAAAATATTTTCCCCATGGGTTGCGATATTTCCCGTCACTTGTTCACTTCAGTAAAATGATCAGTGTATTAGAAACCAAACAGAATTTCTGTAGAAGCCAATGATGGCATGGCACCTCTTTTGTGGCATGTGTGAAATCTGCCCATCACTGTAAACATTTTTCTGCGACATGACACTTTGTCCTTATGTCCATTTCATATGGTGTTCAGTGTGCTGTGAATACTGAAAAAAATCATGCTTTTTTAGGGGCTATCTAGGTAGAATCACAATATTAAACCTAAAAAGGGCTTCAGAGGCCATTTTTAAGCCCTTCAATTTACACAAAAGTAACTCAGCTGGTAAATGATGGTCCAGAAATAAAATCCAAGGGTCTGACTCAGACTCAAGGTTTTTAAATTAGTTTCATCTATTAATTAATACTTTCATGGTAGTCACAGGAAAAAAAAAAACAAACCAAGTTTTGTTTTCTGTTCTTTCAAGGCACATCTAACTTCATATTACAGAATATGCTGTTTTCTGGTTGACATTTACCATCTAAGAACAAATAAAATAATTTAAAAAACAGTAACAACAATAACAATGGGATCAGTGGCACTATGTGGTTGAGAACAGGCTTTCTTTGGAGAAGATGCTCACAGACCTTCTTGACCAGCTCTCCGCCCCCTAACCTCAGCATAGCTGAAGCATGATGCTATTATTGAGTTCTAAGTTGAGTTTCTATCCTTATAGAAAAAGTTAGCTTGGCACAGAGTTTGGTAGAGCTAAGTCTGACCAGCTGCAGTCTCAGCCACAGGGGAAATTAAACGAGACACTGTGGCTGGTTCAGTACAAATCAAAATCTCTTGAGACTGATCTTAAAAACACATACCAATAACGACACTCAAGGAGTCATCTTTTCATATAAACTAATTTTTGTCCTGGTCTTTGAGGTACCATGCCTGTGTACAAAAAAAAGTAAGGTGTCTTTTTTAATTTGACCACTTGATAGTTCATAGTTCTCCATCAGTTCCATGAGAGTTTTGGGAGAAAGTGGCCTAATCTGACACAGTCTACCAATATCTTAAGGTAGATTTGTGTATCTGTTTTCCATCTTAAAACAAAACAATGTCTACTCGTCTAGCTGACTTTCTTTACCCATGCCCCATATATTTTTAAGTGTACAATTCAGTGGTTTTTAATATATTCACATAGTTGTACAACCATCACCACTATCTAATTCTAGAACATTTTCATTATCCCCAAAATAAACTCCTTACCTATTAACAGTCTCTTCCAATTCTATTTCTCCCCTAGGCCCTAGCAACAACTAATCAACTTTATGGATTTGCCTATACTGGGCATTTCATGTAAATGGAACTGTACAATATGTGGTCTTTTGTGTCTGGTTTCTCTCACTTAGTATCATGTACTCAAGCTTCATCCATGTTGTAGCACATATCATTACTTCATTTTTTATATGCCACGTAATATTTTTAAAGAATGTTTCTCGAGAAAAGGTAAAGGCTAAATATTTCTTAATAGAAACTCTCGCTATCCTTGGAGGGGAAAATGAAAGAAGATATTCAACATAGAAATTTGACTTTTCAAATTAATATATTAATAAAAAATAAGAAAAAATTTAAAACCAATAATTAAGAGCTGACAAAGATAACTTTATCTTAATAATAGAGATTTTTCCTTTATAATCAGTAAAAATTAAGGTATATGTTTAATTAGTATATTGCAATTTTTAATTTAACTTAATTTTTTATCACCTGGTAAACTTTTTGCACTGCCTCTGTAGACACATGCCTCTTTTGGACAGAAAAAAAAAAAAGAGTGAGAAGGAGCACGAGGCTGCAGCTGAATTTAGAAAGTTAGAGGTGCTCTCATCAGCCACATGAGATGGACAGGAGATTCCTTCCAGTAGGCGAGAGAGCTGAGTGCAGACAACAGATGTGAGAAAGGTCCTCATAGCTGTCAACTTCCAGCATCCTTGTGCTGAAGAAGGGGCGGCGTCAACATGATTGATGTTCAGAGGCAGTACAAAAGCCCCGGATTTCTCCCCAACTGCTTGTCACACTGACCTGCACCATCTCTCGTCTGCTCGTGGGGTTACTGTCAACTAGTACTGGAGGGGAGCAAACTCTTTGGAGAATAACATTTGATTGCGGCCATGCCAGAACCCACTAAGAAAGAGGGTAAGACTCCTCCATAAATCCTTTTGCTGTACTTTTTTAATATAGTGTGTTTATTTTGGTATTTATTTTCAAACAAATATCCAATTTCTTAAATAGACTATAAAATAATAGAATTACCATAATTTCAGTAAAAGATCTTTGAGAGTAAAAAGACCAGAGAAAAATACAGGAAAGTTTAACCAATTGAAAAATATCTGACAATGACAGTTTATGAAGGGATATTAATAAAAATTTTCAAATTACAATTTTATCATTCAATTATGAGGGGTCCTTAAAGTGTGATTTAAGGATGTTAATTGCTCGCAGGGAGCAGGTTGCATTTTTAAGTGTATTTTCTTAGGTTCAGTCACAAACTTTTCACAATGTAGTTGCAATTTGTGTGCAGTGGAGAGTGGCTTGGGATGCTTTTTAAATTGTTCATAAATTTGATCAAGATTTCTAAAAAGAATTTGTGAGAATGTTTCCAGATTTTCTATTTTTTTCATGGAAAGACATTTAGAATACACAGATGCAGACATTTTTTACTTTTATCAGTGCTTTTGGAGCTTCATTAGTTATATTATTAAATTCTTGCATAGAAAGAAAAAGCAAATACCTGGGTAAAAAAATCTTTTGAGTATCACTGATGAATTGTGTTCTTTAATGAGTATTATTATAGATAATTTCATAATATGTTAATTAAATGGAAATATGAAAATATTCTTCATTAGAAGAAATGTTTCCTCTTAATTAAAAGAAATGTTTTTCCTTTCTATAAAAAAATCAAGAATGTAAAACTACTGATTAATAACAAATAAATTGGAATTAGAAATTACTAAAATAACTAATGAAAAACAAATTAATAGCAGAAGTACATTTAGTTTAATTTTCAATGGAAACATCTGTTAACATTCCTATTAGTCTTCATTGGTGCTTACTGAATCTTTATTTTTCATTTATGCAAATAAAAGTGAAAGAAAAAGATTAGCAGAGAATATAAGAATTAGTTTTTTTCATTTTTAATTCTTAAAACTGTTTTTAACCATTATTTTGAAGAATCTTGAAAAGATGTTAGACATTGATCCCAAACTGGAAATACTACCAAATTACCAAAAGTCTTTGAAATATATTTTCTTTATATAATTAAGTAACCAGTGTTGACAGCCTGTGGTGATCAGTTTACAGGTTGGCTTTACTTAGTGGTGGAAGGCATTGATGGATGAAGTCTTCCACCCAAAATAACCACACCAAATGCATGCATTAATATGGGAACTTAATCCTGACTATCAGGCAGTGAGTTCAACCCCTGCTAAAGTGTCTTATTTGTAATGCAAATGATTTACATGTGTATTAAGTGTCCTTTTTTATTTGATCTGTCATTTGACTAGCCTCTTCAAGGCTTATTTGGATGAAATATATTCTGTTTCCTGACTGAAGACAGAATATTGTTTTAATTATCCTGCATTTAGTGGATAAATTTGCATGTATTATTTTAAAACCCACTTAAAATGACAGGAAGCTAAAAAACTAAAAAAAAAAAAGGAGACAGACCATAGAGCCTAGAAAGCTAATTAAATTATTCTGATTGCTTGATGCAATAAAGTTTTGCTTTTTGTCCGATAACTCAAACTGATCCATTCTACTTCCAGAAACAACGAAATTTTAGAGCTACAAAGAAGAAAATACATCTTTAACTTTAGCTTCCCAACCCCCCAAAATACATATTTTTTTAAACGAATTAACACAGATGCCAAAGTCCTCATGATCTTTTGCTATAAAAGCACTGTTGATTTGATATTCTGTGTAGGAGTTCCTGACCCAGAACAGTAATTTTATACTCATAAATTCTTTGGTTAGTTTAAATTTGGGTAGTGGGAGTGGAGATAAAAAAAGAGTTACTGATATATTTAAAATCCTTTGAGGATGTGCAGAGATTTTTTTGTTTGTTTCTTTACCAGCAGAATTGATTCTTAAAAAAAACTGCACTTTGAAGAGTTTTCCTGGTGAAATCATTGCATTTTAATATTGTTTGCACCAGAAGAATAAGGACTATGGCAATTCAGAAACTATTCTGGTGCTTGTACCTTCTCCTAACTGATTTCCTTTTTCCTGGGGTTGGTTTTATTCCATATAAACACCTCTCTGAAAGATAACCTCAAGAATAAAACTTGCCACCAAACCAGTTCTTCAGAAACATTTCAAACTATCTGCAGAAGCATTCCCACGGGATAGGTTTCTCCAGCCCCTACAGGTCTTTTTACATCTCTTCCCCCGCCAAAAGAACCACGTGCAGGAAGGGCATAACCCTTGCTATGAATCTTGATAGAAGACATGGGCTTGTTTGGCCCTCCTAAGATCTGGGAGGACCTGGCAACTCTTTGAAAGAGGCTGAGTTTTCAGCACCTGAAGTTACAAATGATGGATCTCTCAAGTGCCTCCCAACCTACAGTGGCCTAATTCTGGAAACTTCATGTTGGGTCTTGGGAGAGCTGGTGCTTGCTTCTAAGGAGGAGAAGGAAGGATAGATGTAACTTTAGGCCCCAAAGAGGAACTCTAATGGAAGTATTTACTCAATGGTACTTATTTAGACCCTTGAAAAGATTCTGGATGACTCGGTTACTGCTCTTGGAGGAAGAAAGCACTATTTCTAAGGAGCAACCACTTCCCATTGTCCTCTCCTTTATCAGTTGTACATTTATTCTTTGTACTATCAGTTCAAGATAAAAGACCTCTCTTACACTTTGGATTCATGCAGAACCTGAAGCCTGCTAATTTTGTTTTTCTATTCTAACAGTGAGAGAAGATATAGAAAAAAGCTTGAGATTTGTGAGAATCTACCAGAATGTTTTGAATGCAGTTATTTATGTATCAACTACTAATTGAGCACTTATCATCAGCTAGTGTCTGGGATTTTAGAGATATGTTAACATGGTCGCCTTTCTAAAAGCCTTCACAGTAAATTGTCTCTGGGTCCTACTGTGTTTAAAAAAAAAAAAGTCATCTTTCACTGCAAATTTCTCTTTTCCTGCCAAAAAGCAATTTTATCAACATGAAATTAGAAAATTCCAATGACCTTTTTTTGGTAGTAGCATTTCTAATAGCTTAAAAATATTATGAATTTTCTTAAACTCATAAAAAAGATTCCTCAGAATTTTATCTCAGTAGTGCATAATAATTAAAACCATAAAGCCTGGTTCTATAATATATTTAGACAATCGTTAACTATCAGAACCTACAGACCTAGAAAAATTCTCTTCTAAAACACCAAGTTGAGGCCTCGACATAAATTCCACTTTTTATTACATGATACATCAGGACCTTTTATAGTTTCTGCACTTAATTTGTAGAAAAATGACAAAAGTTCTCCCTTGGTTCTTGCGGACTATTCAAAAAACCTAGGAAGAGTCACTGTCATTTTCTCATCTTCCATGTGAGATCTCTTCTTAAAAACTCAAATATATGGCAAAACATAATTCTATTTATGACCATCATTTTAAGGGGTCGTTCTGATAACTTCAGAAATCAAAAGCACGGTATTATTGTTACCGATTCTTTTGCTATATCAACATACAATATCTATCTAACCTACCTTGGTCTTTTTCAGTAGAAATAGGTAGAAACGAGGTAATGGAGAATAACTTTTTTTTTTTCAGTTCATAAGAGTTTTTCCTTTGCTATATCATTCTTTCTTGGTCCCTGGAGATTTCATCACACTTTAAAGTTCTGCTTCGAATCTACCTAAATGTAGAGCAACATTCATTATCTCTTGCCTATTTCTCAACATAGCTCAAGGCTTAATTATCATCAGAAAAGGAATCGTGGTGATGGAAAACCTCCCTCTAACATTTGCTACTTGCCCTTGGGTTTCTACCTGCATGAGACTGGATAAACTATTTCAAACACTAAAATAAATTTATCTTTAGAAAAATCATCTTCTATATAAAATATTACCTTTCCTTCCAACTGAGAAAAAGTTAATTTGCAGGAAGTTAGGAAAAGAACAGAAAAAAGAGGGAGGAGGTATTTTATCAAGGGCAACTATTTGACTCCTACTTTGAATGGTTCATTCAGGCCAAGTTAAAGATTTGAATGAGGACTAAAGAAGTTGTATGAATGAATGCCACAACATTTTTTTCCCCTGAAAAAACTTTGCCATACTGTACTGAAGATGTGCAGTGTAAATTTTGAGCTATCTGTTGTAATGAGGAATACTCTGGGGGCAAATGCACACTAGAGGGACTTAATACTTGGCAAAATCATTCTTTTTCAGTAGCCTGATTTTATGACTGTCCGGACTGCACCTGTTAGGAAAATAAATAAAGGACTGGCCAATTCTTTCCTCTCAAGCGCCCTAAATATATCACTTTAAAAAAACTTTGGAAAAACAAGTTGTATCTTTGCTTCTCATCCAGTAAGTCAGAAGTCTCCCCAGGCCTTTCAAACAGCAGTGAAGTGAGGGTAAGAAAGTTTCTGAAATGAACAAAGGTAGAACAGAGGTTAGGTGCGCTGGAGGGTCTGAGAGAGTCGAGACAAAGGGGAAACCGTTGTACTTACAATCTTTTGTTTTCTCAGTGGCTCACGCTATTTCAATCATGAGACATGGCCTTGAAACACCTTATTTTAGGTTCCTTATGGACATGCAATTCACAGAATTTTCTTGTTTATAGCAATTTCAAGGTCCTCAAATCTGACGTGGATGTCTGAACAAACTACTCAGGCAAAGTCGCCTTTAAAAACCACTTGATAGATGGGGTAAAGGGTCAAATATGTGGTGACAGAAAGAAATCTAACTATGGGAGGTGAACACACAGTGTAAATATATATATGCCTTACTGTTAAAGTGTACAGCTGAAACTTACTGGATTTCGTTCACTAATGTCACCATAAAAAATAAATTGAAAAAAAAAAAAAAACCACTTGAGCACCAAAATAAATAAATGGGCACTTAGAAAACTTGAATGAATATGAAACAATGTTTTTACAATACCTTCGTAAACAAATATATACCTTTTAAATTTCAGGGAGTTGTGGGAAGAGGTTGCTATGAAAGAAAATACGAGCTATTGTTTTTACAACCCTAGAAAGCATTTTTGTTATTTTTGCTTAAATTTCTTATGATTGTTTTATTTAAAATTTATTTTTAGGCTCTATATGAACATGCAGAGAAGGATTTTTATTATTGTTAATAATGACTATTTTTATCTGCACTTCTCCTTAATTAGTCTATGAAACTTGTATTAAGAGACACAAAATACTCTTGGCAGCCAGGGAATTTTGTGGTAATTCTAGACCTCGTCTCTAGACATACTTGGATGTGTTAGATAATAAAGAAAAGGATTAAGGCTCTAGCAAGTAAAAACAAGCAGAAAACTTTTAATTTCATGTGTGTAGCTATGGGGATATAGCCATGTCTTCTTTCTCTGCTTTCATACCATGTCAGTTTGTGATGGGAACAGATGTCTTTTCTGCAAGAGTCCATGGTTGGTTCAGAGTTTTTGTCCTGGGGAAACTCAATAAATACGCAGAAATAAAGTTACCCCACTATGGTATTCTGAGTTAGGGTAATCATGAAGTAGCTATTTGTTATTCAAGAGCAGATTCCTAAAATGTGAATGCAGAATGATTAAGGAATAACAAGCTGCGAAAATAAGAGACTTTAATCACTTAATTTCCTACATGTATGCAAATTGTCTCATTACCAGAGAACAGAGCTTCTGTCCCCAGAGCCTCATACAAAGGTAGCCCTAAAATATCAGTGACAATATTATCTTGTTGCACACAAGTCTCTTCTGTGTGGATAGGTTCAGTTATAATTGACAAAGAGTGCAATTGCTTTGGACAGCCACACAGAGAGGCAACAAGCCACATTTCAGGATGTTCCCATTCATGAGGCAGGTTATTTATGTGCTTTTATATGCATTTTCAGAGTAAAGTTTTGGATTCCGTCAGATTAGGGCCTGAAGTGGTTGGTTTGGCAAAGAGAAAGACCAGGATTATTTAATCATATGCTTATTTCACTCTCTAAAATGAGTTCACAAAAAGCTACCTGTTATCTGACTTTCATTATGCCTTTCAAGTCTGAAATCCACTTTGATAAGACTTTTGCCCTTTAATACTCTCTTAGGAATCTTTTTATGGGCCTAGTTGGCACATCAATACAATATCTAAAATTATGTCCAATAATATGTCAGATGTTAGATCTTATAATTTTGTTTTATTCACTTTTTGCCTTGTACTTTACATATTTATAAGAACTTGAGGTTAAAAAAATTTTTTTTCTCTAAAATTATCTAATTTTCCCTCTAAATAGCATCAAATCTTTTTAAAAAATTTCTCAGGAATTATTTGCTTGTATCAGGCAATAGCTTTTGCCTTCTACAAAATTTTATATATCTTGGAACAGAATTCTCTGCTTATTACTAAAAATTTCTCATTTTTTTAAGTTAGGTATTTTTAGAATTGTTCTGCATATAGTATGTATTTTGTCTTTTTCTTTATACATATTAAGTAATATTAATTATTAAACAGTGAAATAAACAAAATATGCTATTCATAGAATATTCTAGATAATTCAAAGTCCAGCTGTACCATGTACCGACTTACTGATATTTTATATGCCTCAGTCTTCTCATCTGTAAAATGGTAATAATACTAGTACCTAACTCATTGGGTCTTTGTAAGAATTAAATGGGATAAATCATGTAAAAAGCTCAAAGCAGGACCTAGCACATAATTAGAACTCAAGTATTTCCCTTTTAAAACAGTGAACTCAAAAATCTTGTCTAGCATAAGGAGTTAAATGCCTCACATTTAATATAAATTTTGAGATTATTTCCACCAATATATGACAACCACTGTAAGGTACATAACAATTACTTCTAACCTCCTTACCTTGTGCTAATATTTATAATATATTCCCAAACCACTGCGGTCATTATCGTAGCCATCATTGCCACTACCAGCTAGTTGTTGGGTTTTTTGTTTTTGTTTTTTGTTTTTGTTTTTGTTTTGTTTTTGTTTTTTGATCTGTAGTGAAACATCTTAGCTTCCATCCAGGGAAGCTCTAATCAAATAAGAGTCCTGTATTCCAGAGCCCCTATTGTGTGTCCACTGAAATGTGTCATGTCCAGCTGGGGGTCTCCAGCTGTTAGACATGTGACAACAACCAGCTGTTTCTTCACTGTTCCATTGTGTGGGCATGGCCTTTCCCACTTAGATGAAAGAGTCACCCTGTACAGTCGAACATGTAACTATAACCGCCAACAAGGGTTAACGGGCTTGAGTTTTGGGACATTAAGATTTCTTTCCCCACCAGGGTGCTTTTGGCAGGTGGGGTTTTTCCTTAGGTCTGAATATTTCTGAGATAACCACATGATAACTCTCCATGACCACATATGGATGTGGTATGTGATTGATTGAGTGCTGCTGTGTTTACTGCTGTGGAATTTTTTCTTTATGACCCCACCTGGCATTGGTACTGTCCTTTCTCTATTTTTAAAAAGTCACCCAATATGAGGCCTAGCAATGCCTTGGGTCAAGGCTTTTAAGGAATCTGTCTGATAACCTTATCACCATATAGGAGTGATGTGACTGTGGTGATAATCTGCCCAGGAACAGAACCCTGGGAAAGGCATAATAGGGCCTAAACGAGGAAATTGTTAACAATTCAAATCACTTTTGCAATGATTTCTTTTTGACCTAAGCAAAAATTTTAAATTTCATTTTGAGTAAAGGTTTTCCCATACTCCCCCGCCCCCGCCATTTATTGCCATTTGAACCCCTGTTTGATTCTTAAGATAAGGATAAAGAGACAAGTTACCAGATCTTAGCAAAAAGTCTCATTTTCATCCAGTCCCATGTTAACAGTGAGAAGCTATTTGTTGCGACGTAATACTCACTACATTTAATCCTCTTCCTGTGTGGAATGACATCTCGAGTTGAAACATGCATAAATAGAAAGACATAAGAACGAGTTGACTAGGAGAGGAAAAAAATCCTGTGGATTCAGGGAAATTTTATCAGATTGAATAATGAGCCACTGAAAATTGACATACTTGATGCACAATTAGACTTCTTTCATTCTCAACCTTAGAATATAGTCTTTGGCAATATTCGGCCACGGTAAATGAATATGGATTAAGTTGACCGAATCATTCTGACCAAATCATTAGCTGCATTCTCTGGATAGCTGAGTTTATTTTGTTTTTGAAACTTACTATTTCAAACAATTTGAATAGAAACATGTCTAAAATGTAATATATAACTTTTTGGTTTTAAAAACAAAGTACAGTGGATATAATTTAATTTTGACTTAAGTTATAGATATCTTATTGTACCACGTGATATCCCGAGAGCCGAAAATGTTTGCTTTTATATTAAATAGGCTCATATTATTTGTATTTTGAATTGTGTTCAATTTTTCATAGCTTTTTTGTTTCATCTCTCGCTGGGAAGTTGCCGTCTTCTTTTATGACTCCTGTCAGTACGTGAAGCTGCCCATTCTCTTCCTTTTGTTGTTTGCTATGGACCCCCTTTCAGGTTATTAATCAGTGTAAGGCTACACTGTGGAGTATCCATCAGGGCACCTAAGGCACACACTTAAGGAGGCATTCACTCTCAGGGTTATCCAAGTGCAGGGTCAGCACCTGTGAGCCAGTGCCTCCTTAAAAATCGTTCCGTGGGCACATAGAGGACCTGTGTCAGGGGCTTCTCTTATGAGTAAAGCCCTTGAGCTCAAAGTGCTTTGAGTTTGCAGAGCTTGAGGACCTTGAGACAAATCCATTTTGCTGAGACCCTTTTAGTTTGTTGGTCGACAGCTGTTATTTGAATAAGTGCGCTTGCTAGACACCTGAGTTCTGAATAGGGAAGGTGGTACTAGACAATATTGCTCTTTTGTCTCTGTTATTGTGCACATAGCAAAATAAGCTATTATCTCCCCAACCACCCCCCCAAAAAAAACAATTTATTTTGACTGCTCCATTTGTTTTATTAATCAAGTCTATAGATTTTTCCTCAACAAGACATATGACATGAATTTATTTAAAAAAAAAAAAAACAACCATACACACAAAATATTTTTAACAAGCTTTGCAATAAATTCTAAACAGTTCTTAAACTTTTTGGTCTCAGATCCATTTGAACTTTTAATAATTATTCAGGAAATTAAAAAATGTTTGTTTATGCATATTATATCTACCAATATTTACTATGTTAGAAATTAAAATGGATTAAAATTTTAAAATGTGAGAATACATAGCACAAGTTCCATTAACTGTTAGAGCATTATGTCATCAAACATTATATATCCTATGGAAAATGTCACTCCATACTTGTGAGAGAATGTGAGTGAAAAAAGAAAATAATGTCAACATTTAAAAAATAGTTTCACCTCATGGACTCCCTAAAGGGGTCTCAGGGGGTTTTGGAGGGATCTCAGAACATATTTTGAGAATCACTATTATAAATCAATACAGAATTGCCTCTTAAAAAATGTGTAATTCACTTAAATCTCAATGTGTAAAATATTAGGATCTATAACATAATGAATAGAACAGGAGACAAAATAAGCAAGAAACTATAAAAATATTAAATTCAACATTAATTTCTGTCCAAAATCTTTATCTCTGGTGCATAAGCAATCAGGCCAGTACAAATGCACTATCATTTGTATTTGCTGATCTTTCTGCTGACACTTATGATTCACATAATCATAACTTCTCTAAGAATTATGAACCTCCCCATCCAAACAACGTTTTATATTAGAGCAGTTTTCATCATGCTGTCATCTAGACATATGAGATCCAAGTTCCAACATGTACACAGTGCAAAGCCCACTATCAACAGGGATACATCTGACAGGGTTAATGATATATTTAATCTAAAAAGAAAAATAACTTGCTGCACTACCAAAAATGATGAAACAACATTTGGCCAGACAGTCTTATTCATCATGATGTTTGCAATACATAAGGCATTCACATTGTTATTTCAAACCAACATTTTGATATTAAGAATAAGAAATAATAATTAAGAATAACATACAATTTTCTCTTGTACTCTAAATTACCAAAGGATGGTTTTAGTACATTTATTTTATCCAAAAAAAAAAAAAAAAAAAAGTGACAGAAAGCCACAAAAAAAAAAGATTTATAATCCTACGACTCAAAGATAACAACTGTTATTACACACTCTGGCTATCTTTTCTGTGGATATATCGTATATCATATGATGCAATTATGCCCTCTATGCTATCAAAAAGCTAAACTAAACATGAGGACCCATGAAATATTTTTAAGTAGGTCAAGCAATGTATTATTTGAGCCAGTGAGCCCATGGGAAGGAGAGAGTGGGTTGTTTATATCATTTTGGTGTAGAGACAGATCTATAGAGAGAGGCAGGTTCATGCCTCTTAAGACTTCAAAGTTTTTCCCCCCTTTAATTTACTGACCATGGATGCCTTGAGCATTGAAAGTAGAAATGGTCTGCATTGGAGAGAGCAAAACCATGTATGGAGTTACTGGGTTCCTAGTCTTTCAGCAACAGCACAGAGGCCACATATGGGGTGTCTATTTAATAGCTGCCACCAGTGCCCGTCAGTTAGAATGCCTGGCACTCACTGTGCAGGCCTGCCATTGGTGGCATACCTGTGCTTTTTACAGTAGGTGGTCATAGGAAAAACCCACCATAAATAGCTCAAGCCCTTTGAAAGCATTTCAGGGTTGGAGAGGGAGAGAAAGTCTATATCTGTGAATTAGATAGGATCAAAGAACAGCCGCCCTTGCCAAAGGAGGAAAGAGCTGGCGTTAGTGGTTGGTTCAGAATCCAGTTAATTTTCATGTTGTCCCTTAAAATATTTCCTTGGGCTTAATTTTTCAGAGTATCCTTGTTTCTTCTTTTTATTAAAAAAAAAAAAAAGTTTAAGAAAAGCAATTTGTTTATTTCCACTTCTTTTGGCCATCCTGTTGGTATGTTTTCCGGTGGAGACAATGGGGCAACAAGAGGGAAACAAAAAGTCCCTCAGAATTTGCCCTTTGTCTTTTGAAAAAAGCAGAGGTATAGTAGAACCTTGCCTCAATAAACACCCATTTGCTCTACATTTTAAATGGAAAGAGCTTCCTAAGGCTGGGTGCCTTCTGATAGTTATAGCAAGGCTAAGCCAGTTGACAGTGGAGGTGGCATGGTTGTCTGAGGGGTTTTTTGCTAAGAAATGCAGCCCGGATTTTGAAAGGGGGGATTCCTTAGAAAGGCAAGGGGTGTATCGTCACTGAAGGCCAAAACGCTAGCCCTAATTGCTCTCCTGCCCTTGTTAAGAAACAGGAAACGTGTGTTGACAGTAAGAAGAAATATAAATGATGGGATTGGGTGAATGCCTGGGTGCATTCAAGAGGGTCACCAATGGAAGACATAGCGTTCCCTGTGGGTAAGGCAGATGAAGAAAGCTCCCAGTACAGTGCCAGGGGCCAGTTCTTTATTTCTTGGCAGCGGGGAGGAGAGGCTTTTGTGTTTGTAGGAACAGGCTGCCAGTCAACTATATTTATGGAGCACCTGCTGTGCAGAATTTGAAAAGGAGGAGACAAGCCTTGTCCTCAAGAAGCTTGTGATCAAAGAGAGAAGAAAATTCTCCATCTACTGTAAACCTTTTAGCATTCACAATCTCAGTTAAAATGGAGAGGACTAGGTGATATTTAGGGCAGAATCTGAGACTTGTTACTCAAAGTGTGTTGGGGACTGGCGGCATCAGCATCATTTAGGAACTTATTAGAAATGCAGAATCTTGAATCCTCCTGTAGACCCCCAGAGTCAGAATCTGCACTTGACCAAATCCTTAGATGAGCTGTATGCACACAGCAGTTTCAGAAGCACTAGAGCAGTTTCCATTTCTGCACAGAAGCACTAGAGGGGCCCTGAAGGTGGCGAGTCTTTAATATTTTGAGAGAGCGAAGCTACCTGGTTCAGTGACTAAACTGGTAGAAAAGGGCAGTTCGTTTGCGTGTGAGCTTCTTCTTAAACACAACCATCTCATCTTAGCCATTTTAACAAACCCCAGCCCTTGTTAAATTCATAATGGGAGCTCAATGAATTTGGTTGCATGAGTACAACTGTGATCTCCATTTAGTGACGTATTGTGCAAATTGCTGTGAATGAATTATTGTTATAGAGACAGCCAATGAATTTGGGGGACATGCAAATGATATTGAGAGAAGTGAGCAAAACTGTAGGCAAAGTCAGATACAAAAGTGTGAATTAAAGTAAGAGAGATAGGGAAGCAGTTTCTTTAAGGCAAAAGGAGCTATTACTGGGGCCCTGAAGCCTACCTGCAATGATATGTTTTCAGTTTAAGTCATGTGCTGCCTGGCCTTCACCACTCCTGTTACCTCATCTCTCCAGGTTTAGGAAAGCTGGAATTTCAAATGCCCTGAAAACTACTTAGAGTTCATTTTCTTATCCTTTCTGTCCCACCAGGATTGAGTGATTGATCAAATTATTTACATTGTGCAAACTCGATATAAAGCACGTAAATTTCCTCAAAACCAATCATTATTTTATAGTAGGAGGGTGAGGAGCTTTCCTCCTCTGTTCAGTTTCCAGGTGTTTCCTCATCCCCCACCCCAATTTCAAACATGTTCTAACATAATGCAGCCCATAGACATCAAAATAAGGCCAAATCCTAGTAGATGGCATGTGCAAAAAGAATGGGTGTAATTTTTGCAGGTGTGTCAAAGTAAAATTCTGGTAATGATGATAACAACCATGAAGAGATAAAGAATATACAGTGTGTACCATGTTCCCTGCCCCTGTGGGAACTCATTCATTCCTGCCAGCAACTCTTAAGATAGGTCCTACTATTGTGTCTGTTACATCGGTGAGGAAATTAAGGAACACTACTACAGACAGGGCAACAATCCATACGAGGCTATATGGCCGTGACAATAAGACCCATCGATTCAGTGGGATAAATACAGTAATAGCTCTGAGAAGTCCATTAGTTTACTTCTGCCTCCATCAGTATGAAAAGGAAGTGCAGCTCCATGCTGCAGAGCCCAGGTTTGGTGTCACACAGACATGAGCCAGAGCCTGTGGGGCCTCACATGGCCTGTGGGGCCTCACATGAGCTGTGGGGCCTCACGTGGTCTCAGTTCTCATCTGTAAAATGGGGGTAATTATAGTACTGACTTCGTAGAATTGCAAGAATTGTAAGAGTTCATATATACTAGGTTCTGCATGCAGTGGGTGCCAAAAAGTGGTTGTGATTTATTTATTTATTCGCTGGCTGCAAAGTAATGGGGTTTCTATGCTTTTAAGAAGGTAAAGATCTGGCTCCACCTACCTACCAGGCAGGCATACATTCTTTTGCGTTCACTTCCTGCAACCATCCTAAAAATGTATCAGCACTAATATACTATAATGTTTCTGCAGTTCTGATTGTCTGATACAGTTGGCCGTTCATGACCTATGTTCTGCAGATTTGTTGGAAGTTGAATTAAGCCCTGCAAATTCTTTGGTTTGATTTGGATGCTGTTACATAGAAAGAACATTGGGTCTAGAGACGTAATGGAAATGGAAAATGCACATTCAGGGCACATTTACAGTTTCAATGTCCAAGATGATTCCTTTTTTTATTTATTTGATTAAAATTAATCCTTGGCCTTACTTTCAAAACCGGATTTTATGCAACCATGGCTTTTCTTACAAAATGGGATTTTGTTTACACAGATGCTAAGAAATTGTGGCCAATTTGGTAGTTCAAATACAATCACCAAAGAAATCCTTAACTCCTTTTCTATTTTATCAATTCACTACGCATTTAATGTGTTTTCAGCGAAAAAATGAGGTGACAGGGAGAGAAGAAAGAAATGAAAGATCCCTGTCTTTGTTTAGTTGGGAGGGAAAAGAAACGTACAAATACTGAGACGACTGAAAAATAATTTAAAAAATTACTGGTGAATAAAGAGTGTATTATGATGTGGTCCAGAATGCCAAGAGACTAAGGGAGAGGAACACAGTGGAATCACTAGCTCTGAGCATCTTAAGAAAAATGTTGAAAAGACAAAGATTGTCAAAAGACAGTAATGGTAATAGTCATCGCTGTAGATTACAGAGCTTCATCTACAGGCCAGGAACTGTGTTGGGCTTTTTATACAGGCTTAGCACCCTAAGAGGTCATTTATCTTATTATTCACATGTCACTGATGAGGACACAAGGCTGATAGAGATTAAGAATTTCCCCAGATCACACGACTAATAAAGTGTAGAGTCAGGATTCAAACCTAGGTCTGTCTGATAGAATTACACGTAGAGAAAATGCAAAAGGTCTGTTGGGGAGAAGATCATCGCTCTTCTCAGTGGCAGAAAGGTCAAAGGTGAAAAAAGACATCAGTTCTAGAACAGAAAGTCTACTAGGGTGAAATTAAAGGAGGGAAGGGAAGATAGTGCTTGCAAACAGTGGCTTTGATTGCTAAACTGAGAGTGTAGACCTAACCAAAAAAGTAACAGAGACCCTCTCATGTAGAATAACAGGATGAAACCTAGCTGTGGCATAAGTAATACCTGCAGCTGTGGGAAAAAGAGACTTCAGGGCAGAGAAATTTATATGGAGAGAGAATGAGAAGAGTTTCTCAGGCAATGGGCAGCAGGTAGATATCCAAAAGATAGTGTGTCAAATTGGTTTCTCGCTCTCAGTGTTCTGGTATCCGTGTGCTGGAACAACTCACCCAAAGGCAAGTCTAATGTTGATTAGATTTCCACCTCTGCACTCAGATCTCTGAAAATAAAATGTTTTATCTTCTGGTTGACACTGGCATTAAAGATCCTTTGCATGACGCGGAGAAGAAACAAGTCTTTCTCTCAATGCCATCTAAGGACTGCTTGTCTTTCGCTATATCTGCAAACCACATCACATCCTGCCATGCTATTTTCTGCCAGTCTGAAAGCTTATATGTTTTTTCCTCCTCTTTGGTCATATTTTTTCTCCTTCATTAGTAAATATTAATACACTTATTTATGGTCATCCGAATGAAAACAGTTGCTGTTTTTTTAAACAATAAATTGGAATTTATACCGGTCACCAAAAAAAAAAAAAAAAATTAGTGATGAAAGAAGATGCTGCTACATCCTTGCAGCTTTGCATTGCTCCTTTCTTGATTTCTGTTGCCATGTAGTTCGTTCCTTCTTCTATGCTCACTCCAGCCTACCCAGACTGAAATAGGCACTTGGCTTGCCCATAGTGATGACTCTTGGGCCACACTACTTGTTGTTAGGTATTATCCTCTGTCTTGGAAAAAGATGTGGAAAGTCCTAGATCCGCATGAAGATAATGCTCCTGGGATCTCATAGAGTGCCTATAATTCAACAACTTTTCTTTGATATTTAATTGTCAAGCAGAAAATCATTTTAAAAGAGATCACCGTCATTAACTGCCTCTTCTTGCACTGGAGGAGAGCAGCTGGTTTGCACACACGTCACTAATTCCCAGCTCTGGGCATCTGTGGGGACTCAGCAGGGGAAATTCTATGCCCTTTGGTCACGGGGTATGCTGTTAGCTCCTTAGACATAGGATATTTTTTAACAGAAGTTTCTTTCACAGGCTTTACTGCCATTCTTCTCTATAATTCTAGATATCCAAAGCCAAGTACAAAACCTTAAAACCAAAGCTCTGAAAATGCAGGACGAGTGTAGGTGGAAATCTACTGCCGGCAGAGGCACTTCCGGAAACGATTGTGAGAGGGGTTGATTTTGTTTTCCAGTGAATAGTGGTTCATCTTGTGAAAGTAAATGTTGCAATGTCAGGGGACCTTGGTTTCATGAACATTCAGAAAGTTAGTCTCATGATGTCGGGGACACTGTGGTGTCCTTGTTCTCTGAGGAAAGCGAGGTCTCATTTATCGAGCACCAATCCCACCTTAGGCTCTACCAGAGGTGAGTGACTTAGGCTCTAAGGGACATGCTTGCCACTCACCGTGTCTCATTTCATCCACGCAGCAACCTCATGCATATAAGATAAGTGTCACTGTGTTCATTTTTCCAGAGAACAGAAAGAGGCTCAGTGCCATTAAATGCCCCGCTCAAGGGGATAAGTAAGTGGCAAGGACACCTGGATCCTCATTTTACCTGTGCTCTGCCCATCACTATGCTATGCCACCTCTTGGAAATCTATATAATACCATTTAAAGCCTCACCTCACACCATACACCGGAAGGCAGTGTCTTGGGCCTCTTGATGCCACAGGTTGATGCTTTTCCTGCTTCATCCGTCTTATAGTTATAGGTAAAGTGGCTGCCTGGAGTAAAGTGACTGCAGCCTGGGGCTGTGGAAAGTAGCTTTTCTCTGTGATATGTGAGCCTAACACTTCCATTACTCTTTTTATTTCTAGAAAATGAAGTGCCGGCCCCAGCCCCAGCCCCAGCCCCAGCCCCACCCCCAGCCCCAGTGCCCTTCGTGGCCCCAGTCTATTCCAGCATGATTTGGCCTTCAATGAAGCTGTGAGCTTTAATCTTACTCTTGCGGAGAAGTTGAATGACCACAGTTGTGATAGGTTTATAATAATAATAATAATAATAATAATAATAATAATAATAATAATAATATGTTATGTTCATATAATGCTCTCATGTTTACTATTGTTTGGATGACACATCATATACTTATAAAACCCTTGGGGTTATGCCAAGGTTGAGGTTATGCACATGTTTTAGTGCTGAGCCTCCACGGGGCTGAAGGATTCGCAGTGCTTTTTTGCATGCAGCTAAGGGCAAACAAAACCCACATCTTTCTTGTGAGCATGGGGAGCGGGTCCCATCTCAGCCCTGGAAGATCAGCAGCCCCTTCTCAACTTGCACTATGCTACCATCGAGCACCTCCAAAAATTCCTCGGAGAGTTTCCACAAATGTTCGGTGGCCTCTAAGGCTCAAGATCAGAACTAACTTCTCCAGTTCCTTAATACCTTGTTGTTCACCAGGTGGCAACAGCAACAACAACAACAACAAAAAACAAAGAGACAAAGAATATCAGTTCAGTGAACTCCTTCACAGGTAGGGGCAGTGCCCAGCAACACAACAGGTGAAGTCTGCTTTTATAACTACATAGCTCTAAGGAGAAAAACAGAAAAACAAAAAAACAAACAGGATTGAAAGAATGGCAAGCCCAAATGGAAAGTTAAACTCCCAAGCTGGATCTCCAGAATCATTTGTCTGCCCAGCCAAGTAACCCCCAAGCTGGAGAAAACCAAAATTTTGTGCATTTTCTTATGAAGATACCAAACTACCCTCTCTCAACGTTCTTCCTCCTTGAACGGGATGAGAAATTGACATTCATTCAGGAATTATCCATAGGGTATTTACCATGAGCACAACTCTGCTCTAACCCTTGAGAGGGATACAGAGCTATCTACCCGATATTTATTGATAACAAGGTACAAACGTACTGTACCAGATGTAGAGGGGAACTCTAAGTAGAAAACATTTCCCTTTATTCGATTTGCTTACGGCCAAGTAGAAAATAAAATACAGAGCAAAGAACAACCACTATGATGAAACATAGGCAAAACTATAAGAATCTCACAAGGCAGTATGTGATTTAACGCATGTTACTTGAATTGACAATGTGGTGTGAAGGCAAGTGATGGGAGGCCGCTGTAGACCGGTCCAGCCCAGTGGAAACCAGGAATTGAATAAGGCCTCGGTTGCTGGTGGCCTTTTTGCATGGAAATTTATAAGGGGATCATGAAGCTCTCCCACCTTGGAGATCATTTTCAGGAAGGCAATTTGAGAAATCTAACTGCTCACAAGAGCCCCTTTGTCCAGCTAAGAATACTGGATCACACACTCAAAACCCTTAAGTAATATAGAAGAGTATCACTATGTGTCAAAATGAATAGAACAGGCTCAGTGCCATATGAGTTTTAAACAGGGGCAAATTCAAGTTTAGTTTTCTTTTAACCAGTATAAATGTGTGACGTTCTTCTTAGGAACTTCTTTGATATGTTTCCTTCTTGCATTTACAGATTTATTTTTGCCATGTGTACACTGAAAACCTGCAGGCCATTACAGACATAACCTTTCCCTTCTGTACTTTAGATCAGTAGTCGTCACTGGGCCACTGTAGAATTTCCTGTATTATGCCATATTCCATATTCATTGCACAATACTGACTTCTTGTTGCTCAAACAAGTCTCCACCCAGATTCTTTATTAATTAACTAAGATTCAGATCTCTATTCAATCAGAAAAAGAGAGAATTCATGCTTGAAACAATTATTTTCTTATATATACCAAAAGTCAGGCATCATTTACAGGTATCTAAATTAACATGATTCTGAACAGAGACAAATGCAAACTAGATGGTCTCAACTGACAAAATCTGATTTTACTGCTTTCATATTGCATTTATTGCCACTCAGCTCAACCCAAAATATTTTGAAATGTGAAACTATTATACAATTACAAATTTTATACACTGGTTCCTTACTCTAATATTATTTAGAAGTCCAAAGTATTAGAACCATTACATGGGTCAAACTTCCTTAAAAAGTCAGTTCCTTTGTTGGGGTGTACAAGAAATGACCCATATTTTATAAGTATCGTGTGCTCACCAATTGTGCCACTGGAGCACGACTCACATATTATACTCATTCCATACCAGCATATTATAACATCCACTTGCATGTTATAACAGCAGCTAAGTGTATTTGAACAAAAATCTGTATTATGTTATTTCTATGTATACTTTCTTCAAACGTGATCAAATTAATTGCTGTTATTAAGTTTAATGTGACTCTACATTGTAATTCCCAAATTCATCATTCATGTACAGCATAATAAATGTGAGCATCATTTATGATCTGTCTGTTGTCATTTATTTCTCCCCCCACCCCATTGCTCATCACACAGTAGAATGCTTTCCTTAAGACATTTTTTTAAAATGTGCTTGTACTTTCCACACAGAACCAAATGAAAAGAAGGAAGCTGGAACTGCACCACCAAAAGGTGAGTGGAGGGTGAAAGAATGAGACTGTTCAATAAAATTAGAAGCGGAAAGAGGTCAGTAATGATTACCATGGCAGCTCCGTGGAATTTCTCTTTATCTTTCGTCTGTGCGGTTAAGTGTCCCTCCTTTGTATCTTATCTGCTCAACTCAGTCAGTATAATGACAAATGGAGCTTTATTACACACATTTCTAAAAGAAAAACAACAATGATAAAAATATAGCAAACACTTGTTGAGATGCCAGTAAATGAATTGGTATTGTCTAAGTTCAAATGTGTATGTGAAAGAAAAGAGGTGTCTGGTCTTTTTAAGATTATACGAATTTGGAAAATTATCTGGATTGCCCAGATTTTTCTTTAATTGAATGTTTTCATGTTATTGTGTGAGCTGTTCCAGGTTTCACTAGTAATTCTGAAGGCTAGCATCTCATTTTGTAACACTATGTATTTTGTAGAGTTATATAATGATTTATGTAGATGGACAAGACAACCTTGAGGAAACATCATGTTGCTCCTTGTTGATTTGTAAACTCATTTATTCCTGCAATATAATTCTGTTTTTACTTTATATGGTGATAGCTCAGTTTTTTAAAAAATGGATAATCTTTATCAGATAGATCTGTGAAATACTAATTCTTTCGTCTCCCCATGGTGGAAGTATTTGTAATTTTTGATCATCTGTCTTAAACTAAGGATCATTAGTCTTCAACAGAAGAAAGTTTTCGCAGAGGCAGATTTGACGATTCTGCTTTATATTTTTGTATTATCATTTATAAGTTCATTTTTTAATTTGTGTAATTAATAACATAGTTTAAGTTTTAGAATAACCAGTTATTTCCTGACTACAATAAAATTTTTTTCTTTTTTTCCGGACACCACTCAAAAATATGTTAAGTATCTCTCTGTTCTTACTATGTCATGTTTCATTACCTAATTCCTATGATATTATTGTCTCCTATACATTAGTAAAATACTTTTTTTCTTTCTTTCAGTCCATTGGACCACTTTTCTTCAGCTAACTTGAATTTACGCTTTCATAAAGGAATACATTTAGTACGCTCACTTTGTCCTCGACCTTGAGTGGCTCCCATGGATAGTGACCTGAATTCTAATACTGGCCACTTGAGCCACAGTCTGAAGGTTATTTGTTTATGGAATGCAGACAGTGCAAACTCCTAAAACTCCTTTCATAAGATGGTTCAAGGATGTTTGGGCATCCTGGCTAAAGTTATTGTAACATTATTCTCTACAAGGCTGATGGCATACACCTCTGTTTCCAAATTTGGAAAGGAGTTTGGGCCAGGCTGTAAGGCTCAACCAACAAAGCAAATGATGTAATCTCAGAGGGCAAACTGTCAAAGTTTAAACAAAGCCTATGCCTGACCCTTATTCTGAAAAGTCATCATGTTATATTTGTGTGCTTAAATGAGAAAATATCTTTCTGTATATTAAAATCAACCGATCAACCAATCAATAAAAAACTTTTTCTGTAAGCAGAATACAGTTAGATGAAAAAGCAAAGTCAGCTGACTAGAGAGGGCATCCTGAAATTAGTGGCATTTTTTTCTGATATTTGCAAAAGTTAAGCAAAGCCATGGCCACATGCAGTCACATGCCCAACTACATAAACTGCAATGTATATATTTGCTCTACATGTCCAGGAAGGAAATCAATTTAGGATAGAAAGCGACATCCCTTAAAAAAGACAGTAGATAAAGAGAAGTTATTTCTAAATACACAAACCTTTCGGCTATTACCCACTTTCATTAAGGACAGAAAATTTTCAAAAAAAATATTTAAGCAAAAAGTAGACACAATAAACATTGGTGCATGTGTGCCTCGGTTGAGAAAGAAGACCTGCGTGAACGTAAACAAGATCAACAAGTGCAACAGACCTTTCTCCAGCATTGTCTAGAACGTCCTTCCTCGTCCTTTACCCTCCCCCTACCCTCAGTCCATCTAATTGTTTTTTAACCTTTCAGCTCAACTTTCACTCCTTTATACAGCTTGCCCTTGACTTTCATCTCTCCTTCCTTTTCCTGATTTCTCTTGGACCTATTGTCTCTGTTGTTCAATCACTCTTTTCTCCACTTAATCAGATATTAATGGTTCACTCCTTTCTCTAACAGGCTGTAAGCTTTTTGACGGTCAAGCACATTGTCTTAACATCTCTTTGGGTTCCTCATCAACTTTTTCCCAGTGTCTGGAAAGGAGTTGCACAAGGCAATTTCCTAATAAATACCTGTAGGATGAATGAACAATTGAATTTCTGAGCTGGCTTAGCTGCCGATCATACAGAAACTGGCAATCTAGATGCATTTGTATTTTTGTTTGCTGGGGATCCCACGATCACCCCACACCTACTCTTAGAGGTTCAGAATGAGACATTGATGCTGTGCATTGAGTGCTCTTCCTCAGAACAGACCAACTCACTTAAAGCAATTGAAAATGGTCACGCCTGGATATTAGTATACTTTCATACTTTAATTAGTCCCTTATCTAATTGGTTGAAGTATATTAGTTAATAACTCCAAGAATGTCACTGTTGGGAACATTATTCATAGCCACACAACCTTAATATCCTTCCCAGATTGCCTGAATCATTTTGCAACAGCCTGGAAATGTTCTGTAGCCACAGAATGTTGTTTGGTTCTGACATCAGTCTTACAAGTGGTGCCTGCGAGTAGATTTGCCAACTTTTCAGATTTACTAAGAGTCTCTGTCTGGGAAACAGCTGATTTCCCAGGAAGGGGCTTTACTATTGGTTTGTTTATTTGCCTCTGGACTTGTCCATCCAGCTATCCTGTTCCTTAATACCGCCCACTTTGTCCTGGAATTGAAACAATAGAGATGGCAATAAAAGATGTGTTTAACCAAACAGCAATACCAGAATTTAGATGTGCAAATCCCTTTTGAATCATTCAGGGAGGTAACGTTCTTATGAAAATAATGCTAGTGTGGCTTAGAATTCTTCCAGAATAATGACAGTTGGCGAGTCAATAAAATGCAGTTATAGATTATTTTTTATATCCTCAGCGGGGCCAAAGATCTGTCTTTTATTCTAAAGTTCATTTATTCAGAGAGTATTCAGAGGCAGCTATGTGCCAGGTCAGGGTCTGACGCTGGGTCCTGGAGCCAACGTTAGGGAGCTTTAGAGAGGAGAAAGGCCATCAAGGACAGTGGATTTCAGCTTTGGAAGCAGACAATTGTCACGGAGGGCCATGAGTAGAGAATAATGTGGGTGCTCAAGTGGGATCATACTTTTTTGGTCCACCAGCATTGTGTGAACAGAGAGTAATGAGACTGAGTCTCTTCTGTGGCTCAACAATTGGCCCTGTGGGAAGTGTCAAAACTGGTCATGTGGATGGTTGCAAATGTGCCAGCAGCATTAAAATCAGAGACTACATTAAAGATCAGTACTCATTTCAATGCCCGTGTTCTAATGTATATTTTTTAATTTTTATTTTTTGCATCTTATTAATTTATAGTCTATATTTTTTTTGGTGAGCCCAATTGGGATAGTTACTGCCTCTTTTTATTTTTCTTCCAGAAGAACAACTGCTTTTGGTAATCGTGGCAAGAGAAGTAAAAACCATTTTTTTCCAGGCATTAACATTATCACATAAACTGTTGTAAATGAAACTTGTGTATATTAAAGATCTCACATAACTGGAGATAAAGCATCATTCCTTTGACATGAGTTTGGTTAGCAGAGGAGGAAGTGAATCCACAGAAGTTCCAGCAAATTTCTCCTAAATATGATCTTTTTTTTAATTAAAAGAATAATTTAAAACTTTGTTTTCTTTATTTAGGTTCCTTTGCATCTGCAATAACATGATCTTGGTACTTCTTACTAGCATGCTAAAATATTTTTGTGCAATTTTACCTTTAAGTATCAGACAACTGTCTACTAAAACATTTCTGTGCTTTATGTATGTATTCTAATTACATATTTTTTCATAATGAACTTTGTTAAAAATTAATATCATCATGCTTTTCAATTTTAAAACAAAACCATTATAAGATGCAACATTGATTTAGTTGATTTGGGAGAAAAATTTACTAAATAAACATATTTATTATAAGATGAAGGCTGATTTCAAAATTTCAAAAAGTGAAGGCATGCATTGTCTCATTAAGAAAATATGATAAAATAATCAAACGCTTCAAAACACAAATTAATGTCAGCTCTGATGTTATTGACTTCTATATGGGGTGGTGGTTGCTGTTACTGTTATCATTTTTGGTCACGTATGCCAATAATTGCTACAACTGATTATCCTGCTTGAGGAATTCATAAATTTGTCTAAATCAAAATATCTAACTGAGAACTGTTTACAATCATATATATTTTAATTTTTATTCTAAAATTATTCTAAAATCTCAATGATAGTCTCTAGTTTGTTTTACTTAAAAATTTAATTTAAAAAGGCAACTTAAATCAATCATAGGTAGAAGTTATTTCATGTTTGAGAGTGTGGAAAATTATAAGAATGTACACATTCTACTATCTCTAAATTTGAATTTCAGATTTCATGTGTACCCCCTAAAATCTCCAGCTTGTAATATGAGGCTAATTTCTTTTTCTACTTTCTAGGCATTCTTCCCTGGGAACATCAGTTGTTAAAAGAATTATTTTTACAGTTTTAGAAATGCTATTTTCCCATGACAAATAAAATTCTGCTTTGGTAAATTTCCCTTCTATGTAGCTAGGAGACATAACTCTGCTGCTCTGGGTCTGTGTCTTCATGTATGCTGTATTCTAAAGAGCCAAAAACAGATGTGTTTGTTTTCATCGTCATTGTAGCCACTTTTAAATAGATGAAAAGAAAATATGACTTACATATTGTATTTTTTATTTTGTTTTCTTTGAAAATATTCTTTGCATGATGCCATGCCTTTCATACATGTGTTGTTGAATTAGGCACAACCCAAAAGACTTGGATATTCAATTTCCCTTCTAGCAGTAGAACCTGTTTTTCCATGGTAAAGAAAAACAATGAAAACTTTCATTTTCATCCAATTTAACCAAATACAGCCAGGCAACTTTTCAAGAATTCCAGGTCAGGATCCCAACAGCTTAACTTCATTTCCTAATCTTAAGGGATGCCAGAATCAAAGCTACTTTTATAAAAAGGAAAAAAGTGAACTTGTCAATTATATTTTCTAGCACTTTAACAAATTTAAAAATGAATGTAAAAGAAATCAAATATTGTCAATTAAGAAGTAATTGCTGTTTGGAAGTATCATTGGATTATCTAGATCGTTCCATGACACTTTAAAGCACTATTTTAATATGTGGTGCCTCAACAGTCTAAAATAATTGTGCATGTTCCCCAAAATAGTCTTACCATTTAGTGAACACTAAAACTCTTCACTCATAAAATTTTTGCTTTAAAAAATAGATTATCTTTTCATTTTAGTTTTATGAAAGCATGTGAATTCTTTTTCCTCAATCACTTAGCATTCTAAACAATTAACTCAAGGATTCAGGAGGCCCCGAGCATAAAACAAGCAAATAAACAACCACGAAACCTATGTAAAATGTTCATTTGACTCAAAACGGTTCTATTTTCTGGTTCACATATAATAAAGGAAGTTCCTTTCTAGGATTTGGTTGAGTTTTAAAACTTTATTTTCAAGAATTTTTATGGCACTTTAAATCCAGATTCTCCACATAGTTCAGTAAATAAAAGTCTTCAAATTGGTTTAAAAAATAAAATACTAACACTGAATTAAATTTATGACAAATAATATTTTTAAAGTGTAAGGTATTTTCTTTTTTGTTATGTAAAATTTTAATTATCTAACAGTCTTCTGAAATGCAGAATTCTGCTAATAGCCCAGATATACCTATACTCCCTCAAACACATGATTCTGTGAAATGTTAATCAATATTCTAGGAGAAAGGGATTCAAAATGAACTAAATTTGGGAAATGCTATCTGCTGTATCATTTCTGTTGCCACGCCCCAGTGCCAGTGCATATTGGCACAGCAAAGGCTTGGCGATGTCCCACAGTAAATGCCTACACGAAACACAACAAAATACAAGCATTTAACTTTATTTAGCCTAACATTTTCCAAGCTTCTTTGACCAGAGAAATCTTCCTCTGAAGAATCTTAACTCTCATAGTATCTAGTCAATCACCTCTTGGGTTCTGAAGATATCACGTTAGGTTTTCTATGTATTACTTTATTATTTTCTTAAAAAGTAATAAAACCTATCCCTGGTTGATACTCTTAAAAAAGGAATTTCAGCCTAGTAAATAATAATTATGATAAATATTCTAATAGATTATACAAAAATGTGTTATTTTACTTTTTCTTTTCACAAAATTTTAAAGCACTTTTTAATTAACAGTTATGTGCATGTGTTTGCTGTATCCTATTTTAAATAGTCATATAAATCTATATTTTGACATCCACAATTATTCTAGTATTTTAAGTACAAAGGTTATTATTATTTATACTAACACTAATCCTCATGTTTTGGGGGGAGAGAGGCAGAGGTTCAGATAACACCAAATGCCTATTTAAGCATCTAAAATGTGAAGATACTTTAAAATTCAGACATTTTAGAAAAAGGGACTATTCAATGCCTTACACATGCACACTCGAGGACATACTTTAAATTTTACAAATGTACATGGCCAACATCATATACAGCATTGGCCAACATCAATATAATCTTGGAGAAATGCTTATAAAGTTTCTAAAATAATCATTGGAGAACTTAGTAAATATGACAAATTGATTTATGTTAGTTAATGTTGACTTTTGTTTATTAAAAATAGAAGGGAAATTAATCACAAGTTTTTTGGGGTTAGGAGTAACAAGTTCTCAAACAGTACATATATACTTTTCCATCTGTGTCCAAATGATTGTGGTATATGAATTATATCTGTAGTTGACTTTAGTTATAAAATAAGAACTCATAAAAACTACCTCTGTTGTTGATTTCATCAAGGTCATATTTTTTTTTTTAGCATCTTTTTTCCTAACCTACAAGTACATAAAACATTTGCATAGAGTTTCAATTTTTAATTTAATTTAATTTTCATTTGAATTACCCTACTTGCTCACCTTTTAATTTGTTTTTTCTCTTTTGCCTGAAATACTCAAATTTAATCTTTCAGGTACCAAGCCTTCTAAGGCTTATTCATCCATTGAAAGTGTTTTGTGTAGTTTCTGCTCTTCTTTTTCAGATTTCTCTTTTCTCAGGATACTTGGGACAAAGTCCTTTTCTCTTTGACTTTGTATTCCTATTTCTTGTTTCAGAAGAAGAGGAAGCCTCTCCACCTAATGCCTTGCCTCCAGGTTAGAATGATTCCAACCCCTTCTTTATTTATTATCGATTGGCATAAAGGAAAAGAAAAAGAGGAGCACTTTGCTAAGACAATGCTCAGAGCAGGGGCATCAGGTTTTGCCAGTGCAGGTGCAAAGAGGGAAAATGTTGGCTCTAATGTCAAGTTTTTATTTTACGCAAGAAAATTTTAAAAAACAAGATTCCTTTGTGAAATAAGTAAGATTCATGAATCTTGGATATAAACTTCAGGAGCAACAACATGTTTGTCTTCCATTTGCAACTATGTACCCTTGACTCCTGTTCTTTAGCTATTAAGATTCTTTTATTTTATTATTGGTATTTAAATAAAACACGTATTTTTAGAGATATTTTCATAGTCGAAGCTCTACTAATTTTCCATCCAAGCCAACTTCTAGTTTTTTTTCTCCCCATCATCAGAAGAGGGTTTGGGGGAGCCAAGAATGTTGAAGTCAGCAGTCCATTTTCACCCCGCTTCCCCTTGCAGCATCCAAATCACATTTTCATTTCAGGTTTGGGTAGTCGGGCCCTGGAAAGAAAAGATTCAGGTGAGCACGCGCCTGGAGGAAGGCGTCCCGACCCCATCCTAATACAAGCACTAATGACCTCATTTTTTGAAGCTGTATTAAATCTAATTTTTGTTTTATTCCGTTTGTAGTTCAAATAGCAATCTTTCATTACATTTCCTCTTACAAGAAAACTAATGTATCGAGAAACAATTTTGCATGATAAGCACACACAAATTCAAGAATCTAGCTACATATATACAGATTTGTTAATTTTACTATAATTATTATTTTAACATTTGAGAAATACACAGAGATTAAGAAACTTTTAAAATCTCCATTTTGAGGTGTGCTGAAGATGATAATTCATATTGTTATAGAACTTCATATACAGTTGATAAAACACCTACAATGCATCCTGTCAGCTGTGCTATAATACTGTGAGGTCATTCATTCACTCAACAAATTTGAGGGCCTACTATGATCCTACTGTGAGCCTCTTATGGGCCAGGCACTTTTGCAGGCATTTGTAGGTACAGAAATGAACAAAAAAGTAAAAAGTCTTACCCTCATGTTCCAAGTATAAATGACCACTATTCACTATTATTATTAATATCACAGACACACACAACATAGAATTTTAACATCAACTTGATTATTTAAAAAATTGTGTAATCATGTAACTACATTGTATAATTCATTGTAAAAATGATGGTCTCCTATGGGCAGAAGTACTAAGCATGATTGATACATGACAACTAAAATAACTAAATCTGTATTTCCTTCTTTTCAAGAAACATTAACAGGTAGAGTTGGCAACCCATGCATTTTTTTCGTTTTCAGTTATTAAGCAGCTGAAACTGAACTTCTCTGAATTCAGCTGTTGGAGACAGAGGGGATATCTACCTTCAGTTCTCTCTCCTAGCCTCCACATTGGAGCTGACTGACGATTAATCCAAGCTAAGCACATGGAGTGCAAACTAGAAAATGTAAAATAAACTTTATTTCCAGGTTCTCTCTCTTCATGGGAAAGCCTCAAAGAGTTTTTTTTCTTTTTTTTTCTCTTCCTCTACCCGCCTTTTAGGACACTCCTAAGTATTCTGGAAACTCGTAGCTGTAGGTCATGACCTGTTATTTAATTGTCAAACTATGGCTACATCTACATAACACTAATAGAATGTCTAATTATGCAATAGCAAGGAATTTACAAATACCAGGCCAAGCTTTGTTGTCTGACTCTTCCCTGTTGACCTGCAAACTGACCCATCCCAGCCTGTTGTTGTAGAGATATAGCCTCATAGTCGGTCACCTGGAAAAATACTGAGAGTACCGCTTTAACATACTTCCACTATTATTTATCTGTCAGAGGACAGGTAAGATGGGGAAATAAAGGAACCATGGCTGCCAACAAAGACAGAGTAACAACCTACCTGAAAAGTTTTACTATTTCTAAGAACTAGAAAATGTTCCTTTATCCCATCATGGAAGAGACATCCCTGTAAGAATGGGAATCTGTCACTCTCTACTGATGGCTACAGGGGAGATGGACAGAAAGAATGACATTACATTTATCCAGGTTTATTAGACAAAAAATAGCTTCAGCATTGATGAGAACAACAAACCCAGGTAAGTCTGCCTGTGAAAAACCTGGCCCTGAAATGACTCTTTTCCTCCTTTCTGCTCATTAGATTGGTCTCTTGGCGAATCACCTGGCACAGAGGATCGTGACAAGCAGAATGCCAACTCTCTGTCCACGCTGTTTGTGGAAAAGCCTCAGACAGGAACAGTGAAAGTTGGTGAGTGCCAAGAATTAAATCTTGCTTTTTTTTAAATGTAGGTAAAGTCTACATATCATAAAATTAATCATTTTAAAATGAAGAGCTAGTGGCTGTTAGTATACTTAATGTTGTACGTTCATTACCTCTATTTAGTTACAAAACATGTTGGTCACCCCTGACAGAAACCCTCTCCCTGCATTAAGCAATTACTCCCCATTTTGCTTTCCCTTAGCCTCTGGCAGTCACTGATCTGCTTTGTCTCTGTAAATGTCTATAAATATTCTGGGTAGTTATATAAATGAAAAGGTCACAATATGTGACCTTTTGTGCTTGGCTTCTTTCATTTAGCATAATGTTTTGACATCCATCCAAGTTGCATCATGAATCAGTCCATCCTTTCCTTTTCATGGCTAAATAATAATCCATTGTTTGTCTATATTAAACCCTGCTTATATAACCTGAAAAAGTGAGTGACAGCTATCCTTTCAGTACCCTTTAGCATGTAGTAGTCAAGTGCCTGGATCTTGGAACCAGGTTGGGTTTGAATCAGTTTCCTCATTTATCAAATGGAAATAATACCGCCTATTAAGTACTTTGAACAGTGCCTGGCATATCTTAAAGCTTTGAGCCAGTGTTCACTATCATTATGACACATCTCATTCCATAAGATAATGACGAATCTGCACACACACTAAATCATAATGTACAGCATCTAAGAGGAAGCTAGTTGAACAGATGGTTCAACTTTGGAAATATTCATTCAGAAATATTGATTACATGCCTCCTGTAACATGCGAGCACTCAGAACTCACAGTTTTAGCGGGATGAGCAGACAACAAGAAATTAAACAAAGAGATAATCACAAAAGCTAAGTGCCATGAAGGAAATAAACAGGGCGGTAAGTTAGAGAACAACATGGGGGTCCAGGAATTTTCACTAAATAATTTTTTTGAAAATATATTGAGATCAAAACTAGTCTTTGACACTGAACCAAATATTATGCACCTAAGCGCGTGGCTGACTGTATTCTTTCAGGTCTAGAACGTAGAAACACACTGCATATGAACGAAAATGTTTGCTCGCCTCATGTTTCTGGAAGACACTAAGATGCTGGGCTGGCCCCTGGGCTAGGGTTTTGATGTCCTTTTGATCTAATCAGTAATCAGTCGATTCAAACAGATAGACAGGGTTATTTTTAAAAGATCAGTTTTATTGAGTCATATTCCTATAATTCCAGACTTCCCATCACTTACCTATTAAAAAAAGGTTTGAAAAATTCATATACTGTCTATATAAATATATATAATTTGTGGGTTTTCAAATTTTTATTTCATATGAAACCAAACAAAAATTGTTTCAACTGATTAACCTATTGCTCCTTTTGTGCTCCATAAACCTCAAAAGCAGCACAAGTTGTAGCATTCTAGAAGTACTCATAAAAAAAAAAAAAAATCAGGGCCATTTCCTTGCACAATTCCAGGGGTATCAGTCACACTATAGTATATACAGTGAGCTCCTGTGTGACTCTTTCTACTTGAGAGCAAGACAAATGGCAATTTTTAAACCATAGTCTGAATCGCCTGTGCTTTTTCTAGGTGAAAACATCACCTTTATAGCCAAAGTCAAGGCTGAAGACCTTCTTAGAAAACCTACTATCAAGTGGTTCAAAGGAAAATGGATGGACCTGGCCAGCAAAGCTGGGAAGCACCTGCAGCTGAAGGAGACCTTCGAAAGGCAAACTCGGGTATGGCCCCGACTCCTGGCACAGGAGCTTGGCTAACTCATTCCTTCTGTGTGGGTAAGGGGTCATGTTCACGTTCAGCTTTGAGAGATTTTAGTTCCAGAAAATTCTCTGGATTTATCGTTTCTGGTGTCTACACTCTATCGTGCTTATCCTGCTGTGTCCAGGGGATGTGGGGCACATTGACCCCACCTCTATTGAGAGAACTATACTGGAATCTCCAGATACAGACATGTCTTTAAGGCAATGCTGAGGAATTTGGAAACTAAGTGAAATGTGATGGCATCTTTCTGTTGGCAAGGAAGGGCTGAAATGTGTCCGGATGCATTTCGTTGCAGGTATATACATTCGAGATGCAGATCATCAAGGCCAAAGAGAACTACGCAGGGAACTACAGATGTGAGGTCACCTATAAGGATAAGTTTGACAGCTGTTCATTCGATCTTGAAGTACACGGTAAGAGAGCCTTCTTGTCTGGATAAATGTGATGTCTTTTTTTAATGGAGTGTGAGGAGATGGAAGAGAAGAAGGTCATTCAATACTATGAAATTTTGGAAATAAAGTTTCCTTTAAAACTGTGTGTTTCTGATTGTGGCAGTCTCAGCAAGCCTGCTGAATTAAATTGTTATGAGACCAGTTATTAATGGAATTTGGGGATTTTACTGCCAAATTATCTCTTGCTATCTATATTCCATGCTATCTATATTCCAATAGCTATCTATATTCCAATAGATCCATGCTATCTATATTCCAATCTCTCAGATAAGGGCTGTTGCCATTTTTTGCTGCTACTGAACGTACCAGTTTCGTTGGGTCCACTTATTCCCACGCAGGTTTGGGGATAAGTTAACATGGTACAAGGATGTCAAGATACTCAGGGGGAAGGCAGGATTTCTCTTAGAAGCATTAACATCAGATATGGAAGTTCTCCATCCACATGCTCTATGTACTGCTCAGAGTGAATTTAATAAGGATAAATGTAAAGTCGTACATGTAGATTGGGGAAAAAAACACTTCACTAAGTATACAAAGGGAAAGTTAACCTGGCAGCTAAGATCACAAACTTAAGAAGAATCCAAAGTGTGATATAGCTACAAAAGGCAAAGCTGGTATAATTTAAAATTGGGCCATTACAAGTATTATGGAATCTGAGTTAAGGAAATGCTACTACTCTCTGCAACATGCTACTTATTCCACATTTGGAGTAATGTCTCCAGCCATTAGCACCGTACCTAGGGTCCCTTCTGGAGTAGGGTAACCAGAAGGGTGGGAAATTCAGAAACCACACCCTATTCAGCTTGAATGTGTGGCTGAAGGAGGTCGGGCATATATGACTCATTGTAAATAGAGGAAACTGTCACACAGAAGAAGGAAAAGGTCTTTTTTTATGTGTTTGGGATGTGTTTAGGTAGATTAGAATCAAAAGGTGGAAATTATGAGGTGAATTTTGTCTTAAGATTAGATGAAACTCTTTCATCAAAGCTCTGTAGATACAACAGAAGGTTATGAAATTCCCATTTGAGAGATGTCAGGCAAAGGCTACATGATCATGGGTGAACGTGCTGTCGAGATTTCTGTATTAAGGAGGGATCTGGTCCTGGTCAGCACTTCTTCAACCTGGCCAGGCATCTCTGAGAATCACTTGAAGGGCTTTTTAAGAATATTGATTTTTTTTTTTTAAGTTCATCAGGTGATCCTGTTGGGCAGGCAGGTGGAACGATAATGGGCTAAGGTAACTTCTAAGGTCCTTTCATTGACTCTGTGTGAAGTAGGATAAGTTATGGTATCTCGGCAGCTCAGGCACCCAGGAGTAGAGCCAGCCCCATTTCATTTGGCTTTCCTTCCATCTGAAGAATCCCCACAGCCTGGAAAAGAACTAAACACAAAACAGCCTTCTTAATGGTATTTATTTTTATTGTTTTCTTTTCTTTCAAAGAATCGACCGGGACTACTCCAAGCATTGACATCAGATCTGCTTTCAAGAGAAGGTAACTTCAAAAGGGGAATCTAGGTAGCTCTTGTATAACACAAAAGTGGAGGATTTTCAAAACACACTTTTCCTTCCTCTACCCTCTATTATTCCAAATGAGAACAAATCTTTTCACTGTAGTTTAACATATTGTATATTCAAAGTTAGTGTTCTAGAAAAGCCATGGGGTTAAGGCCAAATCAAGTATGTACTGATCATTCCTAAGAATATTCTTGTTATGGTGAAGCTTCCATTTTTGCAGGTTTCATAGTTGCCTTATAAATACACAATTTCAATATATTCATACGTGGCTTCTTCCTCAATTGAATTAGTTCCCATCAAATGGCCAAGACAGATAGATATATAAAGATACACACCTTATATAGCATCAGTTAAGTAATGTCAGAAACTTATATTGCTTTTCATTTAGAAATTATTTATGGAGCTATTAAACAATGTATCCAGAAAGCCACAATTAAATAGCTACTTACTGAAGTTAGCACTATTTAAGTATTTAATTATCTAAAATGAAAGACCACTGATTTCATTGGAATAAAAACTACTGTAGAAAGGCAAATATAGATACCTATTTGATTTATTTTGCAACTGCCAAGGCTGAAAAATCAGAAGGTCAAGGAAGAAAAATGAAAAAAGAATTCTAGTCTATGAGAAATGTAACTAGCCCCTTCTTGCCTTTATCTTCTTCCTTACTTAATTCTTCCGTAATATAAACTCCTAAATGAGAGCAAATGTTTTGTTCTTCCTATGACTAAATCCACATACAGTTTTGTAGAGTAAGGAAAGTCTTCCAAAACTACTACAAAACAATGATTTGTTCTATAATTAAAAGGCACATTTTCCTTCCTGAATTATGAATAAATAAAAATTTTAATTACTTTAAAAAGATATTTAATATTACTTGATCAGTCAATTAGTATTTTTTTAAAGTCATAATTTTCAAATCCTTTTAGTGTCCATACACCTTCCATTCACCCCATGGTCAGCAAACGCAGAGGTCAGAAACTATGCTCATATCACGCACGACTGTATTTTAGGAGAGAGAAACATAATCTACCAAATTTTGTGCTTTAAAGAAATAGAAATGTGTTTATTTCAAAAGGTCTTCTCCAAATACTTGCTATTAAAGAAATTTTAAAAACACATTATTTGAGTTTGATTTGTATGACTTACATTTTATACACACTGTTTTTAAACCCACAGACTCTTTCCTTAGAAACCATAACTAACATTTGTAAAGAGCAGGAAACAAAATCTTCATTAAAAAATTAAACAAGTAAGTAAACATGTAGTGCCATAGTAAGTGTTAGCTCTATAGTTTCTATTTAGAGTTTATAAGAAATCACAAAGATGGCTGCATGCCTAATTTAAGATGCATTTCTCAACAGGAAAGCATTTAAAACTTTTCTAATAAAGGGCCCAACAATTCAAAGACAAATTTTTGAAGAATTCATTTTACATGGCATAACTATCAACAAGAAAATGAAAATCTTATAATGATTTCCCTTTAAAACAGAAAGGAATGCATCTTTTAAAAAGCTCTGCACTAGCTCCATTTTTATATTATATTGATATCACATTATCTGATTCATCTATTGGTGGACACAAAGAGGTTACCTTTGAATATAAGCTTTGTACTTATATATTTGATACTGGTACACTTTGCCCTCTAAGCCAATCTCTGTTTGACTTGGGTAACAGAGATCAGCAAAAGTCCTTTGCTTTTTCACACAGGTATGTTTCTAGAGCACCCCCCAACTTGCAAAAACAAAGTACTTTGTGTTGTTTGGCAAAAGTGCATTTGTGTTACTTCGTTTTAACACAAATCCAAGCCTTTTTATATATGCAATCTACAAAAAAATGTGTCTTCTGAAATCGTAGAGTAACACAAGCTCCTCATGGTCACTTTTCCACAAGTACATACTCCAAGATTTTTAAATGTCACTTGTGTGAAAAGAAATAGTTTGTGTTGATGTAGTCCCATGACTTGTGTGCTGATACAAAATTGCATATACGTTATATGTAGAGTGTTTGGGGGAAACTGTTGGGGATATATCTCAGCATTAAACCCAGATTTGCTTTTCTTTTGTTAATGACAGTGGAGAAGGTCAAGAGGATGCAGGGGAACTTGACTTTAGTGGTCTCCTGAAACGTAGGTGAGAACCAAGTGATGGAGTGAGGCGCTGTGGCCTGGAAATCTTAGATACCCATTCAGTGAAGTCAAGTTTAAAGTAGATATGTTTCAAAGAATTTCTCATTTCTTACAATGTGTTTTGCTTATAAAATATAACAGAGTCGACTAAGAAAGAGACAAACAACTGTATACTAATATACAATTTTAGCTGATGCTTTTAAATTTTCTTTTTAAATATTTTATGAGTCTTTGCATATTTTCTTAGTTGGGGATGAAGAGATTGAAAACTGAGACGGAAGACTTACATACCTAGAAACCTCTGATTTCTCTCATTTCAATCATAATTCCCTGTGATGATTGAACAAATAAAGCCTCTATTCGCCTGCCTTTGAAAATTGACCAAAAATCATTTTGACAATTTTAGTAGAAGTTTCTGCAGGTATATATATATATTTTCAGACTTACTTTAATATAATATTTATGATTTACTGTATTTCATCAAATTTAAGATACCATTTATTTTAAGATATAACTATATTTTATAATCATTAAGCAATAAGATTGCTCCAAATAGTTTATTATGATACACTATCAATTATTAGACATGTCCTTCTTTTAGAGAGGTTTAAAATGTCAAAAAAATGTACATTTTAGAAGAGATAAAATACGGTAGTAAAATGGAAATAAATATTTAGTGATATCACTCATGCTCCCTTAATATAGTTCTCTCTTGCAATAAAATTTCTATAATTCATTATGGATATTTAGCACATAACCATTTTATAGTATTTCTATCCATATATTGGCATATATAATCATATTATATGTAATTATACCTATAAAGTTATACTTATTTAGATATTTAATGCAAAAACAAAAAAAAAATTATTTTTCCTGTGATTGTTTTTATCTAGCAAATTTGCAAATTAACAGAGTAAAGCTACAATTCTAAATTAATTATAAATAATAATTATATTAGTTTTTGTTTATGGTTATTTATGCTTGCTATGGTTACTAAAGGAACATAGTATAAATATGCTTCACAACAAATTACAACAAATTACAGTGATAACTGGACTTGTGGTTATTCTCAGTTTAGTTGGATGACTTTATTCAAGTTCCAATGAATGAAAAATTTACTCTAGTGCTAAGTATTTACTTTGAGAACAAAATATTAACGGATGCAATTTATTAATTACCAATGGATATTAGCCAATCAATAGACCTTGGCAGTATCGAATACATTTTTCTTCCTTTGGATACTTCAAATAATCATTAGTATCAATAATATTTATTTAATTCCCCAAATTTATTTAAAGCAATAGAATATGAAGTGACCTTAAATGAGCTTCACTCCTCATTTTACAGGTGAAAAACCAGGGACCAGAAATGTTGAGTGACTTACCCCAAGTCACAAAGCTAGTTAAGGTAGGGCGGGGACCTAAATCTAAGTTTCCTTTTCTGAGTCAGCTCACTGCCTATGGCTCCATATAAGAAATACCACTCTGAATTCACATCAGAAGCTGATGCTTCGGTTTATAACATAAATTGACACTTTATGAAGACAAGAGAGTTTTTTTTTCCTGTAATTATTAAGACAACCAGGAAAATACTCAATGTTTTCTTTATGTAGAATATAATGTTACAAGCGATGTGAAGGAAACGAAATTTAGTGCCTTTAACTACCTGGCACACAGAAAGGTATGAATACATATTTACAGAACAGAAAAGGAACGTAGAGGTAAAAAAACGAATTTGAGTCTCAACTCTTGCATTTACTAATTACATGGCTTTGATCAAATTATATATCCTCTCTGAGATTTGGTTTCCACATTTGTAAATGTAGAGAATGAAAACTACTTTATAGAACTATTATGATAATTAAATTAAATGTAAAAGGCTTGCCTCATAGTAGATGTCAAATATTCGCTTTCACCAAAAATGTGACATATTCCTTTGAAGAGCTTATATTCGTAGAGACAACACACACACACACACACACACACACACACACACACACACCCCAATCAATCAGCTAATCAAATGTGATATAGTAGATTATTAAATGCCATGTTCTGATTAAAAAGGAAAAAGAAAGAAAAAAGAACAGATTAGTTCTACCAGTCATTTGCAGAATAAAAGAAATCGTCTAATTAATGGTGAAAATGACTGAAGAAAAAAATGACTAGAAAACATGGGCAGCCAATACGTCTCCAGTTCTCATTTTCTTTACATCCTCTAATTATGGTTTTGACTCATAATTAGATTGTTGTTAATATAAGAGTATATTCATTTAACATATACTAATCCACCAATATAACTTGAGAAATCATTGTGTTTTCCTACTAATTTATGAATTGCATATGTTTTCATTGTGGTAATGACACATGATTACCATTTCTACTTCTCTAAGAGTGTGTGGTAAAATCTCTATCTGAATAAGTATCATTACAACCAACATCTCCATACAATAAAAGACCTCCCTGCCCTGAACAAAACCAGCATATTTCAAAGAGACATTAGCTAAGTCAGAGTAAATATTTGGAACGTTATTTTGTTACGGGATTGGACCTATATAAACACATAAAAGTTTTATTCTACATAAAATTTCTATAACTCTTTTGTATTTCACTAGGATCTTCAAGTTATAGAAATTTTGATGTAGATGAAAGTACTGTGAATGTTATATAAGTCAATCCCAGTGCTTGGAATGGAATTGCCTATAGAAATTTGAATTTTTCTCCCTACTCTAAATTAACGTTGCCACGCAGATAGGGCCATTTGCAGCCACCTTGGTAAGAAACGATATGTTCTAGATGTATTAAAGAAATGCTACAGGTGAAAGGAATAGGCAAATGGTCTTCAGTGCTCATACACAAAATTCAATATAATTAAGAATGTGGTAGAATGGGGTATATTTTGGTGCTTTAATGAAAAAAATGGTGAGGGTAATCAGTTTTATGAATCTACCAACAAAATCTGAGAAATCACTGAAAATGATGATCTTTATTACTGGCTTTCATCATATAAATCTTCACCTCATGGATCTACGTATGCCTCATTGTTTGACTTGTGACTCTTTTTAGCTGTTTTAATCTAGTTTGGTATCTTTAAATCCTTTCATCGATGTTAGAAGGATACTCAAAATGCATATGTGCGTAATTCTTCTTGGCTGAAATACAAATTAAACACAATGTGTGGAATGGCATAATTGTACAGTTTGGGGACTATATTGAGGCTGGAGTGTGACAAAATTGAGCATTAATAAAGTGGGCCGAGGAAATGCCAACAGAGAATATAAACATATGTACATACATACACATTTTAATTGCAATTCTCTAAGCCTTCCTACAAAATACTTAAAAGATATATCTGAAATTTAAATTGCTTTCAGGCAGCAGATATAGTAGAGCTAGCAGATCTAGCAAATTATTACCAATATTCCAAATTCAGGACAATTTTCTTAAGCATTTCAATTTTACCACGTTAATAGAGGGTATCATTATTTCAGTGAGGTGAAGATAATACTTATGTTTTGAGTTTTTAAAAGGCACATTTTCCTTATGGTGTTGTCCAGTCCTTCCCACAAAGGTTACTGATGGACCAATGACCTCTCACTTTCTTCCACTTTCCAGATCAGCATCCTTTTCTACTGGGCAGAAAGACTTACATGACTGTGAAAATTAAATATTCAAAGGCATCCTTGATTAACTTCACCCTAAACTTTAAGTTAATATTTATATTCTCCCCTTCCCCATGGTTATAATCCAGCATTTCCTCAAGAAACTCTAAAACAGGTGTAATTCATGTGACAATGCAAACATATGGAATCCATCATTTGCTAACTTGATAGCATGAACTTGTTTGCACACTGATGTTTGAGATGTGTTGACCAGTTTTCCTAAAATATTATATCCAAATCAGCATTATTACACTAAGTAGTCACTATAATATTTCCAAATTAACCTGATAAAAAGTCAATTAAGCTTAAACAAAATCAGAACTGGTTAGCCAGTGAAGGAAATCAATTTAAATTATATTTTGCATTTGCACTAAGGTTCTTTCTCTAAAGAGTGTTTATTCCTGAGTTCTTGTTTCATTTTTTTTTTTTTTTTTGGTTTTAAAATAAGGGCAGACAAATGTACTTTAAATCTTATATATTTTTTAGTTATATATGTTCTTTATATGTTCTATAGGTTCTTTAGTCAGTAATCAAAAATTATACTAAGAAGTTACTTTCCCCTAGTCCATGGAACCCTTAGCCATTTGCTTTAAAGTTTAACATTTATATCTATATAATTGACCCCCAACTTGCTTCCCAAAAAGTTGAAGACTGCACTTTAAAATGAAATATGAAAAAATTTTTGATCTCATTCTTCTTTTCCCGACAATTTAGAAAAACATTTTTTCTTTTAAAAAAAGCATATGTATCTACAAAAATCATATGAAAAACAAACCAGCCAAAGAAACCTCTCGTGGCAGTTTTAAATATTCTTTGCATTAAAAAGAAAAGAAAAGAAAAGAAAAAAAACAATAAAAAGTGGGTTAATGTACACATTTACTAACATGGTAAGAAAAATACTGCTTGCAAAAGTCAAAGATCTGGAGTATTGTATTTGTACTGTCTCCATGTATAGATAGCTAGTGTGTGTACACCAATGAAGGTAGAAAAGAGAGCGTTATTCTTTCATAGTTCAATATTTAAAACTTCTAGTTCTAAATATGCTTTTCAAAATTATTTCTATACCCAGAACCAGATGAAAACTGACCTGTAAGTTCCTCAAACATTTACCTTCTATTTATGCTTTCAAGTTGAAAAGAAGTAAAAATAACTTCAGAATATTTCGTGATATTCTCTTCTCCCTCTAATATTGTTTTTCACTAGGAAAACGAGAATGTTAATGTAAATGCACGTAACTGATCTTTAACTATTTGGAAGTTTCACTGAAACTTCAAGCAAAGCAAGACTTTCTTTTCAGCTTAAGTACTCAAGCACTAAACAGCTTTTAACACTGAACCGAAAAATTCCATACCATACATCAACCCTTGTCTTTAAGGGCTAGTGGGCAGCTACTAAACTAGACGATGGTTCTCCCCGGTTAGGGAGGTGAAGCAACAGGAAGAAGAGCCCGAGATAGACGTGTGGGAGCTGCTGAAAAATGCTAACCCCAACGAGTATGAGAAGATCGCCTTCCAGTATGGCATCACCGACCTTCGCGGCATGCTCAAGCGTCTCAAGCGCATGCGCAGAGTGGAGAAAAAGAGCGCAGGTGAGCGCGCCCGGGAGCGTGGCTGCGGGAGCCGCGTCCTGCGGCCCGGAAAGAAGTGACCTTGAACCTCAGCTGGTGATCCTCTTTCTCCCTGGTTTGGGGTGGGACTGGATGAAGTAGGATTTGCAGGGGTTACGCTTCTCTTGGCTACCTTTGGCTTCAGGTGAACGGAGTTTGCTTCCTGCACAGCACTGGCTATGCAGGTAGGTAGCAGACAGCTCCTAAAGGTTTAAGATAACAAAGGAATTACATTAAAGTATTATCATGGTATCAGATGGGTACTAAATTTCTTGGGAGATCACTTCGTAAGTTATACAACTGTCTAATCAATATGTTGTAAACTGGAAACCAATATAATATTGTATCCTGGCTGGAATTGAAAAAAAAAATTTAAACAAAGTATTAACCACATACAGCATATAATGGAATATTAAAAATTCCCACTGTCACTGGGAATTTCTCAGAGACCCCTTTCTCCAGCCTCTACATTTCACTCTCAAATTCTTGATTCTTATTTTGGCTGAGTAGATTCAATGTCTGTTCCTTTTACCATCATATTCTTGCACCCATTTGATGATGCATGGGGAACTCACTTCTCACATCCAATAAGATTATCAAAGTGTTTTGTGAAATAGATATGCTATTCCCTGGGGATCTAAAGTGAATGCAGTTTGTTGTGGTTTTAATACCTTTAAAAAATACTTTGAGATGTTAAAATTGAAAATTAAAATAAAAAGATATTTTAAATTGATCATTAGCTCTTCAAAGTTTCGTGCACTTGGTCATTGTCAATTATTGGTTTTATGGCACATCAAGTTAACATAGCAATCTTATTATAGGTTGTTAATGGTCAAATAAAATTTTAAAAATCTCACCACCTCTTTTTAAACCTCTCTGCAAACTGGTTGAGAAATGGCCCCAGAGAAATATAGAAGTGTTTTGTTTTTGTTTTGTTTACATAACTCAACCATGTCTACTATCTCAGACTCCTGAACTTTTATTTCTGAAAGGTGTCTGAGACCGTGAGTCACAAACTTGTGAATTCTAAGGTGTGGAGCCAGATGATATCTCTTTTCCACCCCTGCAAAAGCCTTTCTTATTCTTATCGCTTAGCTCTCCCTGAATTAATGTATGTGATAGATAACTTTTTTAAAAGCTAGTGTTTATTTTATCTTGCTAAGACATGAGGAAGTGAGCTCATTTAATCAATAATATAATAAAGCTGGAATGATGGAAATGCAAGTGTGACAATCTCACAAGGTATTCCACACTTATGGGTATTTTCCAAACTGTCTAAATGAGAATTATTATCTTTGAAATCTGAAAAAAAAAAAAAGAAATAAAAAAAGAAGTTAATTACCTCTGTTTAGAATCCTTCAAAGACAGTATTTTTAAAAAACCACTATGTTCTATGTTATTTAAAATATTTTAAAATCTTGAGTTTCTAACTATATTTATAAGGGTGTCTTTAAAATGCCACTATTTGGGCAAATATCCACAGTACAAAAACTCTGATAAACCTACCATTTCAATTAGTCAAAGGCATTCAATTTAATCTTATGAGTCCTTGAATTTACCTCGTAAATTCCATGGTAGAAAACTATCTGTGACACAGAAGAAATACGAAGGTAATACCAATGATCCTAACTGTAAGCATGCTAGGAAGACAAGCAAATTCAAGTGCAATTTCATTTGGATGCTTTATATCATACATTCCCTAAAGCATTAGGACATTTTAAAAGCCTTTTCAGTAATTCTTTTCTTAGGTTTTTTACAAAGACATGTGGCTTCTCTATAAATTTTTAAACCATCTTATTGTATATAAATCAACAGGATTCTAAAATGTAAATGACAATTTGGAAGGTTCTTAATTTTTTTCTTCTCCAAGTCTCAATTTTTTATTTTATTGTAGGTTCTCATACATATATTGACTATTATATGTATACACACACATAATACACACATATTAATGTAGTTTTGTTTCTTCTCTCTATTAGCTTTTGCAAAAATTCTTGATCCAGCATATCAGATTGATAAAGGAGGCAGGGTAAGGTTCGTTGTGGAACTGGCAGATCCAAAGTTGGAGGTGAAATGGTATAAAAATGGTCAAGAAATTCGACCCAGTACAAAGTAAGTGGGCTTTGCAAATAATCAGTGATAACTGTATAAGTCAAACAGTAGTTCAACTTCAATTTTTTTTTATGAATGGAAGTGCTTTTTAGTTCAATATTTATAATGCAAAATTATATGGAGGGAGAGTAAAAACTTTTCTTGTATTTTGAAACAATTAAAATTATAGGACTATATAAATTAAACCTTGTTTTGTGTTTTAATTCTATACAAACTATGTCAGATGATCATCAAATACAATTTTTTGTCACTATAGGTTATATGTGATTATTTCAGAGCATTGCTGATCTTCCAATTTTTTAAAATAAAATTTTGAAAAAAATTGAAATACATATTTGATATACCAACTGGGAATCATACCTTATAATTAGATAACTTTTGTTTTTCCAGAGTAGCATCTAAAGCCTGTGTTTTATTATTTGTTGGCTCTCGACTGGCTCTCGGCCAAATAAAGGAGACAAACTAATCCCTGATGTCTGATGGTATCGCTAGTCTATTATGAAACTGCTTTACAGAGATCCTTCTCAGCCTGAGAGATTTTCAACTCCAATATATTTTTTTAAGTTAATAGGAGCCACATGCATATTTATAAAAGACTTTAATCCTGAAAATCTGTCACTTCTGTAGTACAATTAGGTGGCTTCCAATTTCCTAATGTGGTCATGCCTACAAAGTGACTTTGTGATGATAACATTTGGATCTGGTAAAATACTCTTGAATGTGACCTGAATTTACCAAAAACATAATGTTACTTGGTTATCTTTATGTAGAAAATATCTAGTGTTTTATTCTTAAAGTCTTCAATTTGAGAATTTTCCAAAAGAAATCTTTTTTCTTTAGTCCATTATAATGACCTAATATACCCATCCACGATCCGGGTCACAGATAATTAAATTGTGCAATCTTGGTTTTTAGTTTTTTGTTTCCAAATATTGAAATATTTTCTTAGTAATGGTAACTGTGATATGATAACATTAGTTCTTAAGCTCATTTAAGACAATATCACATTCTATAGAATTACTGTCTATATGAGTGATTAAGTTCATATTCTTGCTTAAATTGTATAATCATTTATTAACCCCCCCAAAATCTGTGTCATTGGGCTAGGCAAAGAGTGTAATCAATAAATCAAGCCTCTGTTCCCCTACAAAGTAAATGAATTAGTCATTTTTAAAAATGTACAGAACTAAAAATCTTTCTCACAACCTTAGCCAACTCTGCTTTCTAACAATGAGTTAAAATATTAAATAGAAGATATGCACGTATTGGTTTATATTTGAAATAAAAATCCTTATATAAAAGAAAATAACAAAAATTAAATATTATGTGTAAATATGCATATGTATTACATTAGGCATTATAAAGATAAAAATTGATTGCGTGTTTGATGTTTGTTAAACTATGTAAGATATGATTCATAAATGGCAGATCAAAATATCTGTCTTTCAAGCATTACCAAATTATACGCCAAATTTGTTGGCACTAAAGAAAGGAATAAAATCAAGCTCATGGATTCTATTTATTTTCCTCCTATTTAAAATAGATACATCTTTGAACATAAAGGATGTGAAAGAATCATGTTTATCAATAACTGTTCGCTAACAGATGATGCGGAGTATCATGTGACAGCTGGAGATGAGAAATGTTCCACTGAGCTCTTTGTGAGAGGTAAAGTGAAATCTTACTGTAGTCCTCTAAAGCTCATGGCTCTCCTTTTCTCGAAGGTAATAATAAAAATGAAAGTGTTAAGGGGAGCGCTTGAGCTCCAGAGAAGAGCTCTAGAAATGGTTTAGTTTGGGTGTTAGATTGGCTCTGCGTTGAAGCTTTACACTGGCAGTTACTGTGTATCCGAATTACTCTCAGGTTCATTGAAGACTAGGAAAGCTGAGAGAAGAAAGAACTGCTGAGTGAAAATGCTTGGAGGTTTTGACTTAAGAAAGCAATATTTTGCAATACAGTTATTCTAGTTATAGCTTCTGAAACCCAGCAAAATCTAAAGGATAATCTTCATTTCATACTCAGCTGATCACAAATAGATTTCTCTTGAAACCAGCTTTATAAGTAAAAGGGCATCAATGCTTGGCCCTGAGAGCTCTGAAGACTATCTTATACTAAGATATTGTGAAAAGAGCCGCAGGGTGCCCGTGAAGCCAGGGATCACGTATTTTCTTTGGGAGGTGCTCTGATTGAGACAACTCTGTAGTCTCTATCATTCATCTAGAACCAGAATCAAAGAATTTTAGTGGAATAGGTCCTCCTACATCAGAAATGTCTACCTCCTGGCATCTTATTTGCTAAAAGAAGGGTGTTTGATACATTTTGTCTACTCTCTAATACAGTGATTTATTTGATTTAAAAAGTCATGAGAAAATTGGAAAAATGTACCCAGGATTGCCATCTGTTCATTTTGCCAAGAAAAGTAAAAACAAACAAACAAAAAAATCCCACCCACTATCACCATCTAATCACATGGTATGATACTTTCTTACCGTTGGTTTTTCATCTGTGAAGAAACCCAAGGTCATAAGTCAGGTTTGGGACATTTAATGATTCTGATTTTCTCTTTTTTCACACTAGAGCCTCCAATTATGGTGACCAAACAGCTGGAAGATACAAATGCTTACTGTGGGGAGAGAGTGGAATTAGAATGTGAGGTGTCTGAAGATGACGCCAATGTGAAATGGTAAATAGCTTTCCTGAGGTTGGTTCATTTAGTAGACACACAAATAAAGTACCTTCATAGTTTAGATAACAAGAAATTGCTTTTACAGACAGGAAAAAAAATTTCAATCTCATTTGTGTTAATAGAAATAGGAACTAAAACTATTCTAACATACTGGGTTTTTGGTTTTTTCACCTATGAAACAGAAAAAAGATCCAGAAATATATATTGGTAAGGATGTAGGGAAGTAGGCACTTACTAATAAATGGATGGCTCAAGTTTGCCCAGATCTATTTAACCCCAAAGCCCATGTATGTTCTTCACCTCTATACCATGCTGCTTCTCATTATGCCTGCCATATTATCAATTTACATGGAGAAATATACTTTTTCTTTTCATTTTATTCTGGTCAATTTATTGTTATAGTTCCTAAGAAAAATATTTTAGACTGAGAATCACCAATTACTTTAAAAATCAACAAGAATTTTTTTTTGTCAGATGGGAAGTGTTTTCTCAAGTTCTTTGTGAGTAACCTCAAAATTAAAGACTAGAAAATTCAGAATCCTAAAATGAAATGCTTTGTTGAGAAATATAGCAAATTACATAGCAGGAATCTGTAGTGACTGGTACAGAGTAGGTTGTTCATTTTAATCTAGAATCATAGCTATCTTTAAAATGTATTAAAATGTTATACTCACTAGTGTTATGTCAAAAGCCCACATATGGGTAATATCTACTTTTAGCATCATCATCTAATTGATCTTTAGTGGAAAGAGGGCTTATGTTCTTTTAATGTTATTTTTAAGACATTTGTTATACTATTAATCTATTTATAGATTTATTTATACATTTTTTAATGCACCAAATAGTTCTTGAGTGTCTGATATCTGCCAGACACCCTGCAAGACACTGGAATATAGGAAGAATAAGACCGATAAGTTTTGTCTCCTGAAGGGTCTTTTATAAAAAAAAATTTTTAATAATCTATTTTAACCTAGGTTTAAGAATGGTGAGGAGATCACCCCTGGTCCAAAATCAAGATACAAAGTTAAAGTTGAGGGCAAAAAACACATTTTGATCATAGAAGGAGCAACCAAGGCCGATAGTGCAGAATATTCTGTAATGACAACAGGAGGACAATCATCCGCTAAACTTAGTGTTGGCTGTAAGTAAGACTTCCTTGGATGTCTTCCACATTGGCTTGCTAATGGCATTGCATTTGTTCATTCAGTTTCAGGAAAGTTTCAGTCTCTTTGATCTCTTGCGACAATTTTAAATACGTAAAATTAAATTCCCTTCTAGCTGAGTGTCTATGTCATATCAATCAGGATCTGTGAGAAAAGAACCAACTATTCAATTTAACAGTAGGGCACCAATATTGGGAAGGAAGTACAAAAATTACCTTGCCAGACAAGTTACCCAAATGTTAAATGATTAATAAATACTACGTGAATATGGCCCTTTACCTTGAAAGAGACCTGAAATTTGTTTTTGGATGTGATTTCAGAAGTTTTGCAGCTTGTGAGCTATTGTGGAGTGGTGGACAGAGGTTATTTGTAATTGAATGGATAGTAGTAATTTCAGATGTACATGGGTGTGGCTCATATCACATGGGTGAACTGAAGTAGCTGGTAGATGTTCGAGGTACATTTGTGTGTTTTGTGCAGTCCTAGTTGGCTCAGTTCAGCTGAATACAGTTTTCTGGATTCACCTAGTCTTATGAATTAAATCATGCATAATTAAACATTAAATATGTGTTATGCTCCATGTGTCCCCTAATATATCAATTGCATTGGAACAAATTCTCATTTTCAAAACAAGCATTAATAGCAAAACTGACTGTATCATTGTGAAATGACACCATTTTGGTCTGTCTGGATTGGGTTTGGCACTTATAACCATCTATTATTTCTGTAGTGAAGCCTCTGAAGATATTGACACCTCTGACTGATCAGACTGTAAAACTTGGAAAAGAAATCTGCTTGAAGTGTGAAATCTCTGAAGCCATACCAGGAAAATGGACTAAAAATGGCCTACCTGTTCAGGAGAGTGAGCGTCTGAAGGTTGTACACAAAGGAAGGTAAACAAGTTGGATGATCCATAAGTCAGAGCTGGTCCCCATCTCTACTTTCTCCACTTCCAAAATTACATATTTGGCAAGGATGTTTGGAAGGTAGTCATAGAGAGAGGATCTATCTCTGGTTCTTTGCTTCCAAATAGCAAAAGCATATGATTTCCCTGTTGTACATCATGTCTTACCTGTGATCTTGGCTCTGCATCTAACAGTAGGGTGTTTTGTCTATTAAAAACCCACTGATTCTTTCCAGGTAAATATGAGGTTAGAGGAATAATACTAAATTCTAGTTGAGGAATTGGTCGAATTGGATTAACTATCCCTAACCAATGCATGTCACAAGAACTTTCCAGAATTTGGGAGTGGGGGAGAGGAAAGGGGTATAATATCCTAAAATCCAGTAAAGATCTAGGGCAGGGGTTCTTAAACTTGATCCATAGATCTTGAAGAGGTCCCGGATGAACTTCAGGGGTCCTCATAAATCCTCCGAAATTTTAAGCAAATTCTGTGTGTATAAAAATATTTGAATTTCTCCAGAGAGTATTCATAGTATTTATCAGATATTCACTGGTTCATGTCCCCAGTAAAGTTAAGAAGTATTACTCTTAGGTTTGGTATATAAAGCCAAAGTCAAGATTATTCTTGGTAATTTCTTGAATCTTAAGTATGGCATTAGTGAGGTGTTATCTTTTAGCCTTTTTTTTATTATTGTTTTTTCTTTTTTTTAAATTAAGTTTATTGGGCTAACATTGGTTAACACAATTATATAATTTTCAGGTGTACATTATAATGTCATATCTGTATATTCTATTGTGTGTTTACCACCCAAAGTCCAGTTTCCTTTAGCTACAGTATATTTGATCCCCTTTATCCACTTCGCCCTCCCCCTACCCTCCTATATTTGACCCCCTATAGCCTGTCTACCTCTCCCCTCCTCCCCCAACCCCTACCCTCTGGTAACCATTAGTCTATAGTCCATGTTCATGAGTCTGTTTGTTCGTCCTGTCTATTTGGTGTTTTTAGGTTTACATTCCACCTATAAATGATATCATGTGATTTTCAATTTTTTCTGTCTGGCTTATTTTGTTTCATAAGATTATTTCAAGGTCCGTCCATGTTGTTGCAAATGGCAGTATTTCATCTTTTCCTATGGCTGAGTAATATTCCATTGTATATATGTACCACAGCTTCTTTAGCCAATCATCTATTGGAGGACACTTCGGTTGCTTCCATTTTCTGGCACCGTGAATAATGCTCCTATGAACATCAGTGTGCAAATATCTTTTCATATATGGGTTTTCAAGTCTTTGGGGTAAATACACAGTAAAGGGATTGTTGGATCATACGGTAGGTCAATTCTTAGTTTTTTTGAGGAAACTCCATATTGTTTTCCATAGTGGCTGTACCAATTTGCAGTGCCACCAGCAGTGTATGAGGGTTCCTTTTTCTCCACATCCTCTCCAACATTTGTTGTTACTTGTCCTGTTGATTACAGCTATTCTAACAGGTGTGAGACGGTATCTCATTGTGGTTTTGATTTGCATTTCCCTAACAACTAGTGATGCAGAGCATTTTTTCAAATATTTGTTGGCCATTTGCATGTCTTCTATGGGGAAGTGTTTGTTTAAATCCTCTGCCCATTTTTTGATTGGACCGTTTGATTTTTTATTGTTATTGAGTTGTATGAGTTCTTTGTATATTTTGGATATTAGGCCCTTATCAGAGATGTTCCTTGCAAATTTATTTTCCCATTTGGATGGTTGTCTCTTTACCTTGCTGACGATTTCTTTTGCTGAGCAGAGCTTTTTAGTTTGATGTAGTCTCATTCATTTTAGCTTTTACTTCTCTTGCTTTTGAGGTCAAAATCATAAAATCCTCTTTAAGTCCAAGGTCCCTGAGTTTCATTCCTATGTTTTCTTCTATGCATTTTATTGTTTCAAGTCTTCTATTCAGGTCCTTAATCCCTTTTGAGTTAATTCTGATGTGTGGTGATAGACAACGGTCTAGTTTCATTCTTTTGCAGGTGGCTTTCTAGTTTTCCCAGCACCATTTTTTGAAGAGGCTTTCCTTTCTCCACTGTGTGTTTCGGCTTTTCTGTCGAAAATCATTTGCCCATA
>NW_006437736.1:7449202-7488623 GCF_000325575.1 Pteropus alecto | reverse complement strand
CTTCTTTCTGAGATGCCTTGTCACATTGATTGTTCATGGTGTTTAATGGACTATTTATCTGCCTAGGCATTAATGGAAGTGTATTCTGCTGTTTTTCCAGAAAGAAGATTTATTATATAAAGGTCTTTCTTTAGCCTACTGCAAAGAAGGTGCTTTTCTTTTGGTTTCCAGTAGGTGGCTTGGATCCTGCTTTATATAAAGCCTGAAACATGCCTTTTAATTTTCTTATGGATATTTAATCACACTCGCTATCCTCAGTTTTAGTCCCTGTCAGTGTCAGCAATGGTCTTGGCAGCATTTGCTCAGATTCCCCTGGGCTCCGTGGTGATTGGTCTTGGTGGGTATGGGGGGAGGGCCTCTCTGGTTGGGAGTTGGGGGCTGCAGCTCAACCTCGGTTTTGCAGACAGGGCCGGTAAAAATCAACTCTTGTTTCTCTGTTGTCCCATCCCGCTTCTCTGCTTTCTGCCCTGATGACTAGGCCCTGCCACTGGCTGTGTGGAAGTCACAGCACTCCCAGGCAGGGCTGCTCAGAGAAATCACTGCAGCTTCTCCTCTCCTTCTCCTCTTGCAGGGAGCTCCAGAGGCTGTGAAAGGCATCTTCTTTATTTTTCCCAATCCACCGCCCGACACCCAGGGTTCTGACCTGTGGTAGCTCTTATGTGCAGATCCCATGCTCAGACGTGCTGGTATGCAGTTTAGGTGTTTTTTGTTAAGTTTTAGATGTTCAGCTTATTGTTGTTTCAAGCGGAGAGATCTAAGGATATTTCTCACTCTGCCATGTTTTTCCGACCTGGGTTCAGTCACGTATACCGTCTAGATGGTCCCCACTGACATGTTGCTCTCTTAAAGTCTGTGTCTTTGAAAATGCTTCCTGGGTAGAAGGTACATTCCCTCTTTTAGCCTTTTTAAAGCTATGAGATAAAAATAGAATAAGATACTCTTCCATAATAAGCAGGCTGTATTCATAGAGATAATTCCATATAGTCCAAAATAAATATTTAATGTGGATCAATAAATAGGATAAGTAAGTCTTCACATTATTCTCTCTCCAGGTTGCACTAAACATGTTAATCCAATAAAGGCCAAGTGTCTCCTCAGTTGGGGTCCTAAGCAATTTAAATCTTTGCAAAGTCTTAGAAATATGTTTTTATCATTTCCTTAGAATCCACAAATTAGTGATAGACAATGCTCTCACTGAGGATGAAGGTGAATATGTATTTGCACCAGATGCCTACCCTGATACTTTGTCTGCCAAAGTTCGCGTTATTGGTGAGTAGATAAAAGAAATCTTTGCAGAGTTGTGTTCTTGTATTTTTGTTTTTGCTCACCTTTCTCTGTTGTACATCATGTCTTATCTGTGATCTTGGCTCTGAATAAGTGTAACATATTCAAAACTATGTGATGTTTAAAGAAAAAAAATACATGGATTGGTATAGATCACTAATCATAATCATTGATTTTTAAGAAGTCTTACAATGAACTAATTTTGCAAGGTTGCATGCACCATCTACATTAATTCCTCTTACATTCTCTTTGGCCAGATAAAACATTCATTACTACCAATGTTTAGCTCTAGCTAACCCAGATATTCACATGGAAATTACTGTCTGATCACAAAGGCCATATTTAATATTCTAGATCCTCCTAAAATCAACCTGGGTGGTCTCGATGCTGACAATACAGTGACAGTAGTTGCAGGAAACAAGCTTCGTCTTGAGATTCCCATCAGTGGAGAACCACCTCCTAAAGTCATTTGGAGCCGAGCAGATAAGGTTTGTTTTACACACACACACACACACACACACACACACACGCACACACACATGCACACACACACTGTCCACCCCATTCCCTGTCCTACATTAGTCAGATAAAAGACGAATACAAATAAATGTACAGGGGTACAGCAAAGATGTGATTCTTTTGATAAAGAAAGCACTAATTTTCAGGTAAATATAATAATCATTCATTTACTTTTCACATTTCTGATTGCCTACTATGTGACCAGGCATGTTTTTATGATGCAGTGAAAAAGAGTCCCATCTTTCATTTTAATGAGTGTCAAGGAGTAGGTAAAAGAGAACTAGACAATGCACTATTAAATATGTAGATGGGCAAAATTATTTTGCATAGTAATAAGTGCTATGAAGATAAAAATAGGCTAATATGATTATTAAATCATTGTGTGGTGAATGACAACAGCTGTTCTTAATGACAATAAGAAACCCATTACATGATGATCAAAGGAAAGAGATTTCCAGGTGATGTTATTGCAAGTGCGAAGGACAAGGGGAGAGATCAAGGTTGATGTGTTGGAGGAATAGAAAGAAAGCTACTGTGACTGGGGCAGAGAGAGAGAGAGAATAATAAGTTTGGAATAGTAGAGTAGTACCAGCTCTAGCGTGACTCTATGTCTCCTTGTATAAAATGTTTTATGGACAGTAAAACTGTTCCATATGAAACTATAATTTTAGTTACATGTCATTATAGATTTGTCAAAACCCATAGAATGTGCAAAACCATGACTGAACTCTAATATAAACTTTTGACTTTGAGTGATAATGATGTGTCAATGTAGGTTCATCAATTGTAACAAATGTGCTGCTCTAATAATGAGGGAAGTAATGCATATACAGGGACAAGGGTTATATGAGAACTCTCTGTACTTTCCATTTAATTTTGCAGTGAACCTAAGTCTACTCTAAAAATAATTTCATCATCATCATCATCATCATCACTGTCAACATCAACATCATCATCAAGGAGCTGGAGAGTGTTTCCTCCCTTTCTATTTTCTAGAGGGGAAAAAAAATATTATTGAGCTATGGGACAACTTCAAGCAGTCAAATATAGTCTAATTGGAGTCCCTGAAGAGAGAGACAGAAAAGTATTTAAAGAAATAATGGCCAAAATTTTTCCAAATTTGATAAAAACTATAAAATTCAGATATAAGAAGCTCCATAAAAACCAAGCATAAAGAGCATTAAGAAAATGACACCAAGACCCATCATAATCAAATTGTTTTAAACCTGTGATTAAGAAAAAAATTTTAAAGTAGACAGAGAAAAAGTCACATTTAATATACAGTAGCAAAGATAAAGATGACATCGGATTTCTGTGGAAACAAGGTAAAGTGAAAATACGGTGGGGCAACATCTTTAAATTAAAAAAGTATCAACCTAGAATTCTATACTCAGAAATACTTTTTAGAAATGAAAGCAAAATAAAATTTTTAGATATATAAAAGCCTGAATATCATCAGCAGTCCTACACTACAAGAAATGCTAAAAAGTCCTAATACCAGATGAAAACATTTTCACAAAGGATTGAAGAGTATAAAAAATGATAACTACATGGATGAACATATTAGAGTTTTTCTTATTATCTAAATCTCTTTAAAAGATAATTGACTTGAAAATAATAACCATGCACCGTGTTGCTTATACTATAAGTGTAAATAAAATTTATGACAATAAAATCTTAAGGTCAAGAGAGGAGAAATGGAAGAAAGGATTAGGAGGGGTAAAGTAGAAGTATACTATTGTAAGTTTCTTTTCTATATATGAAATATTACTCTATAATGCGAAGGAAGACTATGAAAAGTTAAGGATATATATTATAAACCTTAAAGGAACCATGAAAATTTTTTTTAAAAAAAAGATTTATAGCTAATAATACAACAAAGGACAGAAAATGCACTAAAAAATTAATTAATCCAAAAGAAGACAGAAAAGAAACATGAAGAAGAGATGGGACAAGTGGAAAACAAATAGCAAGATATAGAATTGCAAAAAGAAATATATAAATTAGAGGTTTCAATACTCTTCTCCCAATAGTTCATTGACCGAGAAGACAGACAATCACTAAGGATATAGAAGATTTGAAGAATATCGTCATCCATCTTGATCTGATTGACATTTATAAAACACTTCATTGAACAAACCAGAATGGGCATTATTTTAAAATGCACATGGGAAATTAACCAAGATAGACTATAAAAGTCTCGATAAATTGTTAAGAATGCATGTCATACAAGGTATGTTCTCTAACCACAATGGAATTAACTAGAAAGCAATAACAGAGCGATATCTGGAAAATTCCAAATATTTGGAAATTAAGTGACATTTCTCTAAACAACTCATGGATTAAAGAAGTAATCACAGGAAAATCATAAAATATTTATGATGATACTACATATCAGAATTTGCAAAATGCCACTGAATCAGTACTGAATAGCCTTCTATCTACTAAAGAAATGAAATTTGTAGTTAAAAACTTTTCACAAAGAAAATCTCAGGTCTAGATGGCTTTACTAGAGAGTTCTACCAAATATTTAAGAAAGAAATAAACCAATTCTACACAAACACTTCCAGAAAACTGGAGACTAGAGAATAGGAATACTATTAAATCACTCTTAAAGGCCAGTATTACTCTCATAGCGAGATCAGAAAAAGACATTACAAGAAGAGAAAACTATAAACCAATATCACTCATGAACATAGATTAAATTTCTAAACAAAATTTAGCAATATGAATCCAATAATATATAAAAGGGATAATATATTATGACAAAGTAGAGTTTATCTCAGGAATGCAAATGTTTTAACATCTGAAAATCGATTAATATAATTTACCATATTAATATATTAGGTGGGAAAAGTATGATCATCTCAATAGAACAAAAAATATTTTTAAAAAGTTTGACAGAATTCAATATCCATTCCTAATATGTCTCAGCAAACTAGGAAGTGAAAAGAACTTCCTCAATGTGATAAAAGACATCCATGAAAATCTTACAACTGTCATATTACTTAATGTTGAAATATTGAACACTTTTCTCCTAAGATCAGGAATGAAAGAGAGATGTCCATTCTCACCACGACTCTTCATCTTTATACTGGAGGTTCTAGCCAAGGCGATCAGGCAAGAAAAAGAAATTAAAGACATCTATATTGGAAAAAAAGAAGTAGAAATGTATGTATTTGCAGATGACTATCATAGATGTAGAAAATTCAATGTAATTTACAAAAAAAATCTACCAGAACAAATAGTCACAGTAGCCTTATTTGTAATAGTCAAAAGCTGAAAACAATGCAAATGTCCATCAACAAATGAATGAATAAACAAATTGTAGGATATTCACACAATGAAACACTACTCGGCAATAAAAAAAGAATGAAGTACCGATATATGCAACGATGTGGACAAATCTCAAAATAATTACGCTAAGTGAAAGAAGCTGCACACAAAAAAAGTATTTTTAAAAGCCATTAAAAAAAAACTGACAATACCAAATGCTAGCAAGGATATGGAACAGTTAAACTCTTTTACATTGCTAGTGGGAATTCAAAATGGTATATCCACTTCAGCAGATAGTTTAGTAGTTTTTTATAAAGTTAAACATGTCCTTACCGTACAACTCTATAATGCTATTCCTATGTATTTACCTAACAGAAATGAAGATGTATATCCACATGAAAATTTGTACATGAATGTTTATAGCAGCTTTATTTATACTTTTTAAAACATAGAAATAACCCAAAAGTCCAGTCGTACAAACATACAGTTTATACATATGCAAACCAATTGCACATGCACTGTGCAATGGACTACTACTTAACGATAAAAAGGAATGTGCTAGTAATATATGCAGCAACATGGATGAATCTAAAGAGCATCATGCTAAGTCAAAGGCAGATTCAAAAGGCTACACACTGTTTGATTCCATTTAAGTGGCATTCCGAAAAAGGGGAAACTATAGAGACAGTTAACAGACTAGTGGTTCCCAGGAATCAGAGTATGGGGAGAGTGGGTGACTGCCCAGGAGCATGAGGACACTGTTGGAGGTGATGGAAATAGTCTGCGTCTTGATTGTGGTGGTGGTTACACGAAGATAGAAATTTGTCAAAATTCATAGAACCGTATATCTAAAAAGTATGAATTTTACTCTATGTAAATTATAACACAACAACAAACAAAATAAAATATAGAAAACTGAAGAAGATAATGGAACACCACCTTAAATAAATATTTTTCTTTTCACCTTAAAAAAAGTAGAACATCTTTTATAATCTTAAAATTAGAATTTGGCTAATATGATGAAAATTTGTTCTATTATAAAACAAGAATTATGACAACTATTTCAAGTATTCTTACTCTTATTACAATCTTAGGTTATCGAAGATTTATGAATCCTAATCCAGAGACGAAAGAGTAGAGAGTTAACGATAGTTAGTGGCAAATTACCCAGATTACCTAAAATTACCTGGACCGTCTCTGTTTCACCTCCTTGTATATTGGCTGTTCATTGTCGTATAGAAGATATGAACTGGGAATAAAAAAAAAAAAAAAAGTAATGCTTTAAATTTCTAGTTTAAGAAAAAAGGAAGGAAAGAAGTGAAAGAGAAGGAGGAGGAAAAAAGGAGGAGGAGGAGGAGGAAGAGAACAAGGAGAGGGAGAAATTTTTAAAAATATAATAAAAGTTTCAACCTCACTGTTTTACTCTGGGATTTAGATGTCCACTCTTTCATGTTCTATCAAAAGCGAGGGGAATCAATACTCAACAACTTGTATGGAAAATTAGCATTGCAGCCTTCTTCAAACCTTTTCAATATTTTTAAGTTTTCTAGACATCTAAAGAAATGAAAAAATTACTATTTAGTTTCTGAAATGAATTTTTAAGTTTTTCCGATTTCATATAGAAGGAGACTCTTCTCCTAGAATGACACTCTGCACCCATATTTTTCATCCTCCAAATTTCTCTTTAGCGAGTTAATGGTTAGTGGGCTTTGGAGTCAAATCCCAGTTCTACCACTTCTTAGCTGTGTGGCCATAGGCTACAGTTTTCTCAAATGTAAAATGGGATAATACTTTTGTCCTTAGAGTTGATGGAGGGTTAAACTAAGAGCATGCATTTTAGGCATTCATGCTCTTTCCAGCATGAAACTACAAAGGCACTCTGAAACAGTCCTTGTTGTTGCATAGGTCATGCCACATTTCATTGCTTTCCTCCTTAGGCTATTACAGAGGGCAGTGGCCGTTTAAGAGCAGAATCTTATCCTGACAGCAGCACTCTGATCATTGATGTAGCTGAAAGAGATGATTCTGGTGTTTACAACATAAATCTGAAAAATGAAGCTGGAGAAGCACATGCAAGCATCAAGATTAAAGTTGTGGGTAAGCTCTCTGGATCAACAAGCTTCCAGAACCAAACTGATATGTCTAGATACAGAGTAGACTTTGTCAGCTCTTGATTCTCTCGACTTTGCCAAGTAGCCAACAAAGAAACATAGCATAGCTATATTTTATAAATCACTCTTTTTTCCTACCTCACCACTTCTTTTCTTTTTTTTCCCTTCTTCCTTTCTCTCCTTTCCCTTCCCTTCCCTTCCTTTCCTTTCCTTTCTTCTGTTTTTTGTTGTTGTTGTTGTTGTTGTCGTTGCACGGAGGCCGCATTGCAGAAAAGAGTAGCTGAGGCAGCCATTTGGGTGGCTGGTCATTAGCTCTCCACAGTTATATTCCTTTTCAGTGCCCTCTGAAACACAATTGCTAAATAATTTCCCATATCACAATCGCTGTAGATGAGTGAGATCTGTCTTGGTCCTCAGCCAACCATCTAAGTGCATTTTTCCTAAGCGTGAAACCAAGTGAAATGAATCTAGCAGATTATTGGTGATCCAAGGTCTCATGATCTCTTCATCTCACTTCAGTTTTCCCTTAAACATATTTCAAATTGACCAAAATTAAGGTCAATTTAACAAGCACTGAACTCGATTTACAAAATGTGGTAACTTGCCGTATTTGACTTGGATTTCTACCAGTCCATATCTTCAGTCTTCCAACCGATGTAAAATTTACAGTAATCAGTCCTTGATTCAGTTCTACTGGAAGTTTACTTTGCAGTGAAAAAACAAAAATAAAAACAAAAAACAAAATCACATTCGATATTTAGGCAATAATTTCTTAGTATTTTCAAGGTAAAGAACAAGAGTCTTAGGTTCCATGTGAGATTTGTTCTCTAATGTTGTGACTGAATACTGAAATGAAGGATTTCTAGTTTTCTTTTTATTTGATATACCTCCTCTTATCTCATATGAAGCATAATTTTTTGCCCAAATTAATCATTAAGTGTATTTCAGTAAACAGGCAAAAGTACTCAGAAACACTGCTTCCATGATTATCATCAAAAAACATGCTTTCCAATTAACATTTTTCTTTATACACACTCTCTGTATTTTATTCTATTTTTTTGCTGGCTACAGATATCCCTGATCCTCCGGTGGCACCAAATGTGACAGATGTGGGAGATGACTGGTGCATCATGAAGTGGGATCCTCCTGTCTATGATGGCGGGTCCCCAATCTTAGGTAACTGCATGGTGGTCAGTCTGTGGAACTGCCATTTTCTTTATGCACACTAGTACAGAGTACATTAAAAATAGGGCATTTAAAATAAAACCTATTATGCTGTGTTTTAAAATATCCATTCAAAGTGAAATACTATATTTTAGGATGTCCTGTAAATACACAAGGTTTTAATATCTCTGATGAATATTATCTGATCGTCTGTTCTCTCTTTTTGGTTGACATTTGCATTCTGAATATTAAGTTTGAAATATCATGAGTCTAACTTTAAGCTGTTCTAGTCAGTAAATGTCTAGTTTTGTAGACTTACGTCTATGGAGGAATTTCTTTTAGAGTTAAATATTTAGGAGAATTTGTTCCCCCTGTCAAACAAAACCTTTTTCTACTTACTAATAATGAAACTCACAAAACTGGATATTCACCCGTTTATACATACTTTGCTGAGATTCAGAGCCAAATCTTTTGCTCAACTGTATCTACTATGTAAGTTGGTATGACCAACATATCTGTGATATACTTTTCTCTTTTCTTCTTAGTACAATTTTAATTTTTTTCTAGTCTTGTTATTTTTATCTAGATCCTATGATGTTACTATTTGTATTCCTTATAATCTCTCTCAAACAACTGATGAAATAAAGTTGGTTAAAAATACATACATACATAACTTTCACTTAGAGTGCTGAGAATATGGGAAAAGTTAAGAACTTCTAATATCTGACAAAGTTTAATTTTGGAGACCAAGTTAAAAATCTGTTTCTATTTTTTATCACCTGCAGGATACTTTATTGAGAGGAAAAAGAAACAAAGCTCCAGGTGGATGAGGCTGAATTTTGATCTCTGCAAAGAAACAACTTTTGAGCCTAAAAAAATGATTGAAGGTGTGGCCTATGAGGTCCGCATCTTTGCCGTCAATGCCGTCGGCATCTCCAAGCCCAGTATGCCCTCCAAGCCTTTTGTTCCTTTGGGTGAGTCAAGAGAGATGTATCTTTGTCGTGGAAATCATTGCCCCAGATTTTGATTGCTTCCTTCCCACCTCTGACTGGAGCAGACATGGCAGCTTCTTAGAGCGGTGCGTGAGCTGGAGATGGTTAGGAGCAATTTTCTGTCTAAGAAACCAAAAAATGACATTGGTATAATTGAAGACCTTCCTAATGCAGGTCCTGGAATTCATTACCAGAATTCCAATGACAGCTGTGGTTGGCTCTGGTTTCCCCTCCCTTCTGAATCCTTGGACACATGACCACTCTCCATTTGTACTGAAGATATAACCCAGCACCTTGCTATAAACACTGTAACTTAAACATACTGAGATCTGTTCAGCAAAGCACACTTGAAAACTAGTCTTTGCTTTACAATCTTACCTTAAATGTTCTCTATTGAACCAAAAAATTCAATTCAGCAAAGACAAAGAAACAGAAGATGAGAGGTCTTCACTATTTTATGGTAGTGAAAGTTCTTTTTTTCCAATAGAAAGAAAATTTAATGCAAGAGTTTGCACTTTAAAATTAGTTATGAGAAATTTACTGTAGATCATTAGATGCCAAATTTCGACTTTTCCCAAATTCCTTGGGCCTCCTAGCCTCCCACACCGACTTCCCAAATTAGAGGAAAAGTGTGGCAACATTTCTAAAATTTTCCATGTCTAGCAGATCTTTGCCTTCTACACAGCATATGCTCAAGGAGTCTTCATTGAATTTTATTAAGACATGGGTCTTCTATGTATATTTTTTATTTGTATCCTAGCTCATTTTATCACCATTCCTTGTGCCATAACTCTACAGTTAATAATGACTTCTTTTTCTATCTCTTTTATCTTTGAAGCTGTAACCAGCCCTCCTACTCTTCTGGCTGTCGACTCTGTAACTGACACCACTGTCACGATGAAGTGGCGGCCCCCAGACCAGATTGGTGCAGCAGGTTTAGATGGCTATGTGCTAGAATATTGCTTTGAAGGAAGTAAGTACAACTCATAGTTAAAGTGAATACCATCATCAGTAGGTGAGATATACTCCCTCTCTCTTTCATTTCTCTTGCTTGGGAACTCATCTCCTTCTCACTGAAAATGACAACAAGCCAAAGGTCATCCTTCTAAGATGGATAATCATTTAGCCCTTCTTTGGTCCTAGAGGCTAACGAACTGAGATCTCAAAAATGTCCTAGCTAGGCTGCCTGGTTGGACAGCACCATTTATCTAAGACATAGGAGGAAGGGATGCTGACAAAACTTGAGGGACTTCCACTAACTGAATAGGTGGAATTAAATTGTACCAAAGCAAAATAAAAGTCTAGTTCAGATGAAGCAAGTTGGAAATTCTAAACCCTACATTGAGCAGAGGTCAGCTATCTAAAGAGCTGCCTATTTCTGGGTAATAAAGAGAGACTATATATTTGGCTATCTTGTGATCATCCCCTGCCTTCTTAAAGGGGAAAAAAAAGGAAAGAAAAGAAAAGAAAAAGAAGAATCAAGGACAACTTTCAGTATTTAAAGGAAGAGTATTAAATCCCACATGGTGTAAGAAATAGGTTCAACATACGGCTTGGGTATATAAAAATTTAACCGCTTAAATTCAGGGGCAGAAGAAAAACAGGAAAAAAAATGCTGATAAAAATAATAGAAAAAGGGAAAATGACATAAGAAAATATGAGCCACAGTGTACCTAAAACTAAAAAGGATTTGAAATTCACTTAAAGCTTCTTGTTTTTGTTTTTTGATTTCTTACTTGTCATGGTTTAAAAATGTATTAATCAAAACTGCCCAAACTCTGGACTCAGGCTTCATTCTAGATGATGATAGACAAATCATCCTCCAGGGAAGCACAAATGATGAGCCAGGATGTAGCCTCTAAGAAAATTCTTTGAATCCCAAGCTTTAACATGAATTTTACATGATGGAAAGAGAGGCCACAAAACACATTTGGGATATTCAGAAGTGTGAACACAAACGCACCCCACCAGGAGGAAAACCTCTATGGAGAAGAAACGTCTTATGAAGAGAAAACTGCTCAGAAAGAAATCCCCAGCCCCTGGATCGGGGAGCCCATGGAAATGACCACCGCTGGTGGGGAGGGAAGAAGAGGAGGAGGCATGAAGCATCCTGGTGACACTCGGTTCCATGTACATGTGCTGCGCTCACAGAGCACTATGTTTATTTTTCCAGGGCTTAGAGAGCTTCTAACCAAAACCACTGGGGACATTGTAAGAAAGTTCCCAGAGTTATCCCAGCATGGGAGGGGGGCAATGTCACTAATGCAACAGGTAAATTCTTGAGCGCTTCAGAAAATGATTTATTCCCATTCCACTACCCTCCCCTCATTTCAAAAAATCATGAGCACTTCACTCTGTTATTTATATTGCCCAGCCAGCAGAATTTCCCAATCTTGTGTGTGTTGTGGCTGCTGACCACAAACCTTTTGTGTATGTATGAAACAGAGCAAATTCTTTACTCTTTTCTTTCTGATAGGTTTAAAAAGTAAGAAGATACAGCAAAATGATAGATGGCTGTCATTTTGATGTTACCCACCTTAGATAAAATACAACGAAGTGTATTTTACATGATTTTGTGTGTGGTCTGTGTAGATACATATGTATATACATATATACATATGTATATGTACACAGTCATTATTATGTATATATTTTTGCCACATAACGTTTTGGAATTAGCTTTCTATGGAACGTGTATCTTTCTTCTTGCAGTCTTTTCCTACTTCCTTTATGTGGCTGCCCTATTCTTCATTCTCTTTTAATGGCTGTTGTCCTCAAGACTAATTTTTTGTAGTGTTTAATGCTTTTCGATATGTCAGGTTTTATTCTGTAAGAGAATTCTTTCTTCTATAAGATCGTGTGTTGGTTTTGACTCTGCCTTTCTCACGTTTTTGGTTTTTTTTTTCTTTAATGCCTGCAGCACTTTACTCTTCTTTGTTTTCTTCCTTCACTCTCATTCCTTCTTCTCTTTGTTTCCCTCAGTTAAAGTGGTTCAAATGTGAAGGGATCGGCTATTTCTGTTCCCCTCTGATCTTGTCTCGTCCTTTTTGCTCTTGAAATTTTGTTCTTCGCTCTTTCGTACACATTTCCTCAGTCTCCCATTTTCACGCTCTCATCAATATCTCTTGACTATGAAAATATCAACACTATAGTTTTCAAAGAGACCATTGGCTTAAAGGTCCCTCTTTTTCATTGGTCCCTCTTTTTCAAAGTCCTAAGTATTTTTATCATCCACGTGCCCTCCCAGCCACCAGGATATTCTGGCTTTCTGCCCCCTTTCCTTAATATTCCTAGAAGGGTTGGAATAAAAGAGAGAAAGTTCCTAGGAGGCCAAGGCAGTCCCCACTGTCCCAGTACCTAGAAATTCATCATCCTAAACCAGTGGGATAATGCCTATGATCGCTCTGTGAGCCAACAACATTCCCTCCACTCCTGTGGAATGCAGGGACCCAGGCAGGCTCAATTTGTTTCCTTGACCAAGAGGTTGTTGTCATGACACCCAGGGGGCTGCCTCCTCAGCTGCTGGGTTAGTTTCCATTTCCTTTGAGAACTAGAGCCCTGGTAAGACAGGGTTGGCCTTATTAAGAGTGCCCTCACTCCCAGACTGATGCATGAGCCCCACTGTGGGAACACTCCATTCTCTGGGGACTCTGGGGACCCTCCCTGGCTTGGGCGGCAGGGACAGGAGCAAGAATAGACTGTTCCACTGTGTACTGCTTTCCTGTGGAGTCCAGGACCTGCTCCTCCTTTCTCTTCAGGGTCTTGCTTTGTTCTTCTCTGCATCTTGCCACAGCTGGAGATGCTCCAGCCTCCTTTCTCCTCCTCTTCTCTGCGGTGGGTGCCTCATTACAAAAACCAGTCTGAACAGAGCAGGCTGTGTCTCTCCTGAGGAATCTCCCCCCTACCCCTAACGTGTTTGGTCTCTTCCGTCACTGCTCTGAAGACAAATATCTTTGCATACTTTGCATACTTTACTAACAGAGAATGCTAACTACTGATACGATATTCTTCTGGTGTGAAAGTGGGTGTCTTTAATTAATTTTAATGACGGATTCTCAAAGGTACATCAGCAAAACAGTCTGATGAAAATGGGGAGGCTGCATATGATCTGTCAGGTAAAGTATTCTATGAAAGCTCTCAAACTTTCTTACTCTATAAAGTTTCTGGGAATGTTCCATGACTGAGCATGAAGTACATTCACCATCCACACACACAGAAAAAGGTCTTAGAGATGGTGGGGGAGGGTGGGCCATGAGTTAATACTTTGGGATCCAAGCCTTCTTTTTTCCTGTGGGCATAATGCATATAAACTTTAGAAGCTTAAATGTTTATTAGCCTCGGATGCGGGGTTTAAAGTCTCTTGATGTTGTAGACAAAGGTATGAAAAGCTTTAAAAAAAATATCAGAATTTTTAATTGAGGTGAAACAGTGGTGCCAACTCCTTATGCAGTCTTGGCTCCTGAACTGTGTTTCCACTTTCTGTGAAAACACGCTGCTTTTCTTCATGAATGAGGGCGTGGTCAGATTCCCAATGCTCACGTTAGTGTCTCATAAAAATAAACCAGCCAATAACAAAGAGATTATATGACTATAAAGGTAGGTGTCTCTCGTTCATAAGAACAACATTTTCTTGTTTTTCTGAACCTTAATATATATGGTTAGCTATATATCATGATCACATCCATCATTATAAAACTGAACTGGAATAAAACAGCGCAAAATTCTTGGGGACAGTTACTATTACTCAGGAGGCCCCAGTATATGAATAAGAGGTTTTTCAGAAATAGCAGAATCTGATCATCATTCTTGTTATTTAAGTTAGCCAGGCTAGGCCATTTTTTCATTTAAATATTAAAAAATGCCCACCCATTTAGTAGTCTGAATCCAGGGCAAATGATTTAATTATGAGTAAAATACTAATTCGGAGTCAACTGTACCGGTTAGGATGATTTCTTTAACTAAACACCATTTTCTCCTTCTTTTTTCAAAAATGGATTTTAGCTGAGGAATGGATAGTTGCAAACACAGATCTGATCGACAAGACCAAGTTCACTATCACGGGTCTGCCAACGGATGCAAAGATCTTTGTGCGTGTGAAGGCTGTGAATGCAGCCGGTGCCAGCGAGCCCAAGTACTATTCTCAGCCCATTCTTGTGAAGGAAGTCATAGGTAAGTGGCAAGCTTTTCAAAAGTTCTTCTCCATTTCACGTTATCTGTTTTTGTTTTTTGACACCATTCCTCAGAACTTCCTAGTTCAGCATCGCTCCTTTGATGTTTTATTAATGCCTCCTGGGAGTTAGAAATGAACAAAAGAGCTCTTTTCAGACTGTGTGGAGGTCAGCCCAGAGGTTTATAATTTGGTATGAAGATCAGTTCATTAGCCTCACAGGGTCCTTCCCACTGACACTGACGAGAGAGTGTGGATGCAGCAGTGCAAATAATTCCTACAGTAGCAACCCGGCTCAAGTGGGTCTGCAAGTTCAAAATCATTTTTATTATAGTATAAACACATGTTTGACATCTGCTCTGATGGTGCGAAAGCAGTGGTGAGTAAAACTGCTGGTGCCTTAGCCCAGATCACATCAGTCCCACCTCACTGCCATGCACTCGCGGTTAAAATAAAAGGGCTAGTATTGCCTTGGAGTGTCCTTGATGTGGCTTAAAAATGATTAACGTTACTAAAGCTTGTTCCTTGAGTACATGTTTTTTCTATATGCTGTGACAATGAAATGAAAAGTATGTATAAAGCCTTTCTGTACAATGATTGTCTCTAGGAAAAGCCCTCGTCAACTGAGTTAGAGGCTGAACTAGTGATTTTTTTCATGAAATTCCGTTTTTACTTGAAAGAATGACTGCATTCCAAACAGTGTCTGCCAGACATTTTCTTGAAGTTGAATGGAGTGAGCCTGTCACTTCAAGAAAAACATTTTACAGTATTTATTGTCAGCTTGTCAATGAAAAAAAAAATGAACTTTTGAGCAAAAATTAGAATTTTGGAAAAATTGTATTTACCACCATGGACTTGACAGTTTTCCAATACTTAAAAAGTTTTCTGATAAAATATGTGGTGATATTATGTAATTTTTCATATCGAATAATGTAATATGTCAATATTTGGAAGATCTGCCATAATTCAGTGAAAGGGTATTTTCTAAATGACCAATGCAATGTTAAAAAATCATGCATGGGTAAAAGGTACATTCAAAATACAAGATAGATCAATGGATTTTAATGTAACAGTATGAAAAGTTCATTGAAAAGGTTTCAGATTCCACATTATAGCTCATCTTTAAGAAACTACAATTTATCATGTTTTAGTTTAGGAGCAAAGAAGAATATCTACAATTGTCTGAAAAGTTTATTAAAATATGTATTCCTCCTATCTGTGTGAAGCCAGATTTTCTTCATACTCTTCAACCAATATAACATATTGTAATGGATTGAAGGCAGAAACAAATGAGAGTCCCACTGTCTCTGTTAAGTCACACATTAAAGAGATTTGCCAAAATATAAAATAATGCCACTCATATCACTAAATTTTTGTTAATATAAGACATGGTTGTTTCCATTAAAATGTTATTTATGGTTTTCTTTTAAATGAATAACTAAGTATTTCAAAATTTCTCAGTTTTAATATCTAATATGATAAATATTGATAGATACATTTCACATAAACAAAAGTTTTGGGGGGAGGGTCGTCCTTGATAATATTTAGAAGTGTGATTGGGTGCTGAGGCCAAAAAGTTTGAGAATTGCTGCTCTAGGGGGAAGAACACTGGACTAGGGGTCTGGATATATGGATCTGTACCATGTTCTCCCACAGACTTATAGTGTGACTGAAACTTTTTGTGAGTGAGTTAGGGGATGGATGGAATGAATGGAAGGAAGGAAGGAAGGAAGGAAGGAAGGAAGGAAGGAAGGAAGGAACATGCACATCTTCTTAGCAGATTCTGGTGACAGTCTACATAAGATGAAACCTCATTTATTAACTATGTGGTCTCAGGCAAGAGACTTGATTTTTATGAGCCTTAATTTCTTCATCCACAAACGTAGATAAAAATAGTACTTACCACGTCAAGAGGCGTGAGAATTAAATTAATCCATGTTGCTTGTTTTTTATTATGATGATGGCTCTGTTTGCTGCAGAACCTTGCTGAGCCTTTTCCTCGTACATAAAGTTAGGTACTTAGAGGATATCTAGGTTCCCTTCTAACCCCAACGTTTGGTCATCGTCATCATCATCATTATCATCTCTAAATTTTACTGAGCACTTACTATTCTTAGCCATTATGCTAAATGCTTTATGTGGATAACCTTATTTAACCCTCACAATAATCTTACAAATTAGATGCTGTTATCATCCTGATTTTACAGAACAGGAGTCTGAAAAAGGCTCTACTATGTGTCCGATCTAGGACTCAAACCCAGCTCTCTGACTGCAGTCCATGCTTGTAAGCAGAGCATAGACACTCAAGGCTGACTCTAGGCTCTAATCCTGGCAGTGTTGCCAAGAGCGATTTACTTAAACTCCTAAACTTCAGTTCTTTATCATAAAGTAAAAGCAATACCTAGCCCCTAAGGGGGATGTGAGGTTTAAATTGGCCTTTTCATGAAAAGCATTTAGCCCAGGTTCTGTCACGTACTGAGCACTCAAGTGATGAGACCTGCTTCATCCCTGTGAGCCTTTGACTTCCTGCTCCTAATGGGTTTTCAGCAACATATTCTAGCATCTTCATGGTGTTTAATTAATGAACATTAATATACAGTAGGCTAGGGTTCCTATCATGTATTTCACTGCAGTCACATAGGGAGAAAGTTACTATCAAATTCCAACAGAATTACCCAAATAGCAGGTTTTAGTTGCTAAAACATTTTGTTTTCTTTTGTTTTTCTGGTAAAAAAGAAAAAAAAGAAAAAAGGGCGGTCCTACTAGCTAATGTAGTGTCTATAAATTTTTATGGAGTGTTCATTGGAGAATATTCTCACTGTTGGGAACTGAAAACTAGGTCCCAAGAGAAAATTTGGTGTTTGTCTATGCAGTTGCTTTAAGCTAATAACAACAATAAAAACAGGAAGTTGCGGTAAAATCAGAGAGGTCAAGGATAAATTTCGTTGTGTTAAACTGTTAAAACATCTCTTTGAAGAAAACATTTGGAACCAAAATTATATAATCCGTTAGTGGCACAGCTAAGATTTTACTGCAGAGACACGAGCACCATGGTACCCAGTGAGCGTCACGCCAGTATGCACACATAAGGCTACTTCCAGTGTAATATACTGATCACAATATTGTGCTATTTTGCTCTCTACCCAGAGGCTCCAAAGATTCGCATCCCAAGGCACCTGAAGCAAACCTACATCCGTAGAGTTGGAGAAGCCGTCAACCTGGTTATACCTTTTCAGGTAATAATTCAGGGGTCACTCGTTTTCTCTTTCTAGTGCTGGGGTGTTTAAGAAGCAGAGTCAGGATTTCCTCAGAGGGAGATAGGTAAACAATGGAAGAGATTTGGGGAGCGATAATTTCTTGCTGTAAAAGTAGAGAAATCCATAAAACTCTTGTAGATTTTCCTTCTCCATGAGACAAATGAGATCTAGTCTTGTCTGAAGCTCAGGGACTGTGGTGGGGCAGGGAAGAAGCATCGGGGAGATACCGAAACAAGAAATGCTTGAAGATGCTTTCTGGTCCTAAACATCTGTAAAACTGACCTTCATTTGGAGTGACATTCTCAGTATAACAGTCAGGAAAACAACATGGGCTTGCTTCCCACAATTACCCCAAACCAAACTAAATTCCAATAAGGGAGATAACTGAGTTTTGATATCTCTATGCCACGAATTGAAATACATGAACATTGCTAAATCATTACTCCAGCAAAAGAATCTGCTGTTTACAAGATTAACCAGGCTTTTCCTGCAATAATCAGTTTCAGACACACACATGCGTGTGCGCGCACACACACACACACACACAGGCTGCACCACCACACCCTTACTCGCCTGACTCCTTTTTTGCCTCTAGACAGCACTGTTTAAGAGAACTTTCTGCGATGAAGAAAATGTTCTATATATGTGCTGTGCAGTATCGTAGCCGCCAGCCACTGGCTATGAAACACTTGAAATGTGCATCCAGGAATTAGTGCCATTTAAAAATTTTCCTTAATTATGATTAATTTGAGTTTAAATAGTCACATGTAGCTATTATATCACACAGCATAGCCTTAGAATTAGAATTTAGGTCCCTGCACGCATTCGAACACACACACACTCACGCACACACACATACACGTGTGCACGCGCACACACACACACGTGTGCACATGCACACACACACACACACACACACACGGAGTTCATTCAAACCCAGGGTCCCCATGAAAACCAAGCTAACTGGACAGTCAGTTCAGGCCATCCTCAATGCACTCAGGCCCGCACCTTAGAAGAGGCAGTTATCTTCTGCATACACAGTGCGTGAAATCAGAATGAAAGCCAAGGAGGATGCGAGTGTAAACACAGCAGAGGAGGAAGAAGTTGACCAGGCAAGTTCCTCCCTCTTCTCTTCTCCCACTGCCTCAAATAAAACCAGGAGGTGGGACAAGGCTAGCACTCAGGACTTACCTCCAGCCCTGGACCGGGGCTGCTGAATCATTTCTAGGGTTCATCCCAGTTTCTGTCACTGGTCTGGGAGAGGGAAGAGCATGAGAACAGGGACCTCATGGGTATGGCAACCCAGGGGTTGCTCAGCTGTCTGGAAGCTGGTGACAAGACTGTGCCACGTTTGCATATTTGTGTAACCTCTAGAGTTTTCATAAACATTTTCTCATTTGATTCTAAGAAACACCTGGTGAGGCAGGAAAGGCAGATTTCCTTATCCCCTCTTGAGAAGGGAATAAGCCGACGTTCAGAGAAGTTAGATGACTTGCCCCAGGTCACACAGCAAGTAAATGGTAGTGCCAAGAGCAGAGTCTCTATCTCCTGACACTTAATCCAGTGTCTTTTTTCTCTCCATATGTTACCAGAGAACTCATTTTTTCCCCCAAGTAGCTAATAGCTTATTGTACATTTAAGAAAATTAGATCTGGAACTGTTTTTCCATATCCTTAACAATATTGTTCTCTACTTCCCACATGCAGGTCTGAACACACCCAACCATTCTTCAAGCTCTGTGGGCAGGAGTTTGATGTGTATCTCTTACGTTCCTTATCATAACTTGTCAACAAGTCACATTAGGAACCTACAGAAAGGCAGAATCTCACCTGATCTAATTAATGCATGGTTTCTGTCTGCAGAGTGGCCTGGGTGCTCAGGAATCCTAGGAAGTTCCTTTGTAATATAAACTGAAACTCATGTCCTTGAATGAGGTTATAATTTCTCAAATACAGTTTCGGCAGTGAGAGCAGAGAGAGAATCACAGACAAGTCTGAAATCAACAGCACGGCTGGAATAATCATTAACACTTAGATGGAATAATCATTTACACTTAGATGATATTAATAAAACTGATGCACAGAGAGTTTAAGTAACTTTCCCAAGGTCACATAGCTATTCAGTGGTGGAGTCAGGATCCAAATACAGATTCCAGGGACTCAGAGCCCATGGTCTTAACCAATATGCTGTATTGTGCAGGCTTTGGAGCTAGAGAGACCTGGATGTAAATACCTGGTTCCAGCGCTCACTTAGTTGCAAGGCCTTGGGTAAATCATTTAACTCCTTATCCAAAAAACAATGATAATGATACTATCTTAATAGGAAGATTAAGGAAAATAATAAACTTCACATACCTAGCGTAGTGCCTTGTACACAGAACATAATCAAGGCAATAGCGAGTATTACTGTTACTGCTATACTCACCCCCCACCAGATTGTTTTCCAACCTTGCCTAGGGTGGGGGAAGCCACTGTTATTATTTGTAATGCTGGAAAAAAAAAAATCTTAAGACAATCTGATTTCCCTTCTCCTCTACTTTTTCTGTCTTTCTTTTTAGGGAAAACCAAGACCAGAATTAATTTGGAAGAAAGATGGTGCAGAAATTGATAAGAACCAAATAAACATTCGCAACTCTGAGACTGATACAATCATATTTATCAGAAAAGCAGAGAGGAGCCACTCCGGGAAATATGATCTGCAAGTCAAAGTGGAAAAATTCACGGAAAGCGCATCTATCGATATCCAGATTGTCGGTAGGTTTGGAAGCAGGAACTAGAACATTCTGTCCAAGCAGTACATTTGGGTTAATTGTCATTAAGTCTAGAGTAAGAATTTGTGTTAGTCTGGCTCTACATAAAATTCTTTTTTTCATCAAAGATAAATTAGTAAGATTTGTTACCATTTCAAAATAATGTTTCACCGAGTAAAGGACTAATCATGGGAGATTTAGGGCATATATATTAAAGAAAATTAATGTTTATACTTTTTAGTGAAAACCTTCTGCCCTACAATCCAATTCTCTCCAACTCCATTTCTCAACTCCTTGTTGATAAAACTATTTCCTGTATTGAATTCAAATTTTTTGTTGCATAAAAAACTTATAGATTCTAGACATAGATTAACATGCTTCTTACTACACCTAAAATTTGCTAATAATAAAATTTTAATGAAGAATGTTTTTTTTTTTCAATGTAAGGAAGATATACCTGAACAAACTTAAACAGTTAAACACTAAATTGATTGATATTGCAGGGCGTGTTATATACTTACCTGTCCAAATAATAAGGTTAGTTCTTACTTCTGTCCAGTGAGGAAAGAGAGGGAAGATCCCTTACAGATGGGCCCCTGTCACTTGAATGTTCTATTAGTTTTGCGATGTCGAGAATAAATTTAAGAGCAGAGCAGGGGAAGCCTTGTTTCCGGTCAATTTTATTATAATATTTCAGCACATTTTCTGAAACTAGACGTTTTCTCACCACAGGAGCAACTTCCTGTGGCAAGGCCTTCCTTGGGTGGAAGTTCATGGGCTTTAAACTAAGTACTTCTTTCTCACTGATTAAACCATTTTTGATTTTTGTTAAGTCGAGCAGAGGGTGGAATATTAGTCTGTGCCCTTGGATCTGGCCTGGCTCCATTCTAACGGAAACCCCATGGAAGGATCTGGAAAAGCACTTCCCTCTAAAGCACAGGGAAGGACCTTTTATTTTTCTACTTGGCCATGTAGTTATTTTGCCAGGTAGTTATATGTGCCTGGCACATCCCTTGCAGACTCAGACTATTTAATAGTAACAGTCATTATTCTAATTATTTTATTAATCCAAATATATGTGTCTGCCATGACAGCGAACATCTAGCAATGTCACTTACTGTCAGGGATCAAGTGTTTGACAAATCAGTGTGATCTTTGAAGACAAAGTAGACTTGGGTGCAGCTTGGACTGGGACCAGATGGCTGTCTGTAGGACAGGTTGGTGAAAACAGGAGCTAGAAAACTGTAGTTGAAGAAACTGGTTGTTGGTGGTAGTGGAAAGAAAGGGAAAGTTATTACTGTAGTTTCCCCCACAGACCCATAAAGACAGCTTGTTAAATGGCATTTAAAAGAGAGAAAAACATTACCAGAAAGCATGCTAGAGTTTGCTTAGAATTGCATTTTAATACCTAAAAAGTATTGCAGGGCAGAAGGAGAGATATTTGCACTGAGAAGGATAGTAGATGTGAACTTTCTCTGAAAATTAAGAAATACTATGTAAATATATAATGCGATTATTGTCCTTCCTTGCACCTCTGTGCACAACTTGGGGGTTGGGTGGGGGAGGCAGGTCCTGCCAATCAAGACTTAGTTTTCTTGACTCTTTGGCCTTCATGAACATAACTGCAATTTACTGGAAGGTCAGAGGTCACACAAATTCATGTCATACAGAAAGTAAAGTGAAAAGACCATTTTCTCATGAATGTACTTTACTTACATAAAATGGAAACACTTGATAAATACAAATAAATCTTGGAGGGGGAGTTGGCAGAGTGATTAAAAATAAATTTTCCTCACACCCATTATAGGTGCCTTTAGGGTGCAACAGGGAACCCACTCACAGGCTGTGGGATCAGGGCCTCTCGCCAAAAGCCAGAATTGCTCAGCCCATGTGGGCTCTAAATTTCAAGTTCAGCATCAGTTTACATTTCCAATTAGGCAGGGTAAGCCTTGTGAGTCAATGCCAGTAGCCAGCCCCTGGAGGGAAGGTTAATAGGGTTTGAAGTTTCATTAAAATTTTGTTTTCAAAAGTTTTTTCTTTCCATGAAGGCGGAAGTCAAGAGTTTCCAGATAAGCTTAGCTGGAGTGCATTTTACTTCTCTGAAGTTAAGAAATGTGGGTAGAAATGCAGGGAAGAGAAGGACATTTTAACATATCCTCTTATAAAAGGGTATTAGTTGGGAAGGAAAATCACACCATGATTTCATCCCATAGACCGTCCAGGGCCACCCCAAATTGTGAAGATTGAGGACGTCTGGGGAGAGAATGTTGCTCTCACATGGACACCACCAAAGGATGATGGAAATGCAGCCATTACAGGGTACACGATCCAGAAGGCTGACAAGAAGAGCATGGTAATGTCTGGCTTTCTCTGGTGCAGCAGCAGCAAAATCACATTTCAGTAGAAGGGGGAGGCGTGAGGTCCTCTCTTATGAGGAACCCATGCGGAGTGCGGAGAAGTGACACAGCCCAGCAAAAAGGGTAAGGTCTTTGGAGCCACAGAGATTTGGACTTGAATCCCAACATTGACACTTAAGACCACTTGTACGTGGACAATCCTTTAACCTCTTTGATCTCCATCTTCTTCATCTATAAAGTAGGGACATGAACACTTACTTCGTTTGGTTATCATGAGGCTAAAATGATATAAAGCAGCTGGCACAATGCTCAATAGAATTCAATAAATTCATTCATTCAACAAATACTAACTCATTCTGGATTCTGACTCAGATTTACACCCGTGCATCTCTTTCTCTTTGTAAAATAAATGTTGGATAGTATGGACAAAAAGATACCAGTTAGAAAAGAACGATTCTAAAGGGAACAGCATGTGCGAAGTTCCTGAGGGAAGGAGCTTAGGGTGTTCAAGAAGCAACCCAATTGGAATATGAACTATTATTACTCATATTTTATAGATAAGGAAACAGAGGCTCAGAAAATATAAATGACTTCCTCAAGATCACCAGATTCTAAATGTTAAAGTATCGGTCTTCCTGAATCAGAATCCATCTAATACACCCACTACTGCCCTGTGTGTAAGTGAATGAATGAATAAATGAATGTTTGGACACAAAATGGCATAGAGCCACTTTTCACTCTTATAGGAAGAGTAAAACATAATACTGAATGATATTGATAAGAAGACTTTCGACACTTATACTGGTAGATCACAGTAAGAACTTAGATTACGAAATTACATAAGGTTAATAGAACAAGGAAAGAAAGTTGAGAAGGGCAGTTTAAGTAATAGAATGGATTTCAAGCGTCACCTTTCCATAAACTTTGTCTAGCCTGTCTTTTTTTTTCTCCCCGGTGGGTGTTACATGGCAAAACAAAATTTGTCATGTAAGTTATAGCAACATCTTTCAGCTAAACCTGGATAACTTGAGAACTAGATCAACAGATTTCTTTGCAAGGGAAGTTCTGCTTATCTCGGATTTCTTTAGCAATGAAGGCTCTTCTTCAGACTTTGGTCCAGACACCAGAAGTGAGTCCAGAGGTACCATTTTTCCTTCAGGTGACACTCCATTCTTCTACCTCTATCATATTTGCCCAAATTTGTCTTCATAGATACCTAGTAAAGTCCAGACGGACCAGGACTTTCCTGCTGCTTCATGTGACTGAGGTCTGCCTGGTGATAGGGGACGATCCCTGACCCCTGCATCCCTGTGTTTCTGTTGCATTTCAGCAGAGGCAGACCTATGGACCAGAAGATGCTCACTCTGCCCAGTGCGCTTCCCAGGAGATCACTGTGCCATTGTCTCATTATGTCTATAGTTACTGTTCTTCACTTAAATTCCTAGAGTCATTCATACCTTCCATGAACATCGTTCTCACTGTGTGTGCCAATATACTTATTTATGCATTCGTTCACTTATTATGTGTTGAGCACTGTTCTAGCTGCTGGATTTAAAAAAAAAAATAAAGAAAGAAAGAAAAGATAAAGAAAGAAAAAGAAAAGAAGGAAAACACAGCTCATATTCTTAGAGCACTCACAGTCTAAGCAAGAAGAAAGACATGAAACCAAATGATAAAAGAATATAATAAATGTTGAAATAAAACTTTGCATAAAGTGCTTTGGGAATAAAGGAGGGTATAAGTATATTTGTCTACTGTCTTAAAAATATACGAAATACATATACAATGATGGTCCTTAAAAGTTACAAGGAAAATCCTTTACAAACTTTTTGTCAGCAAATGTAGTTTTTCAATTAGTGGATTCTAGTGGTTGCAAGATAAACTTTGAAATCACTATTTTTCTTGGTATGATGAGGAAAAATTGAAAAAAAAATAGTTTTAGCTTCTCATTCATTCATTCAGTCTAATATTCAATAAACATTTATTTTTGCATAGTATCTACTATGTGCCAGGTCCTATGATAGGCACTGGGGATACAAGAGGTGAAAAAGAAAAGTCTGTATTTACCATCATGATGTGTTCGTTCCAGTGATGGGCAGAGGTAGAGAATAAACAAGTAAAACAGTAACTATATAATTTAAGGTACCAAGTTCTGTGAAGAAAACCTTAGCCAGCTTAAGGTGACAAAGTGTGACCAAAGTAGAGTAATGAAAGGAAAAGAATCTGTTAATAAAAATTAAGCAAATTTGTTGAACGACATTAATTTTTATCTAGTGATTTAGCATCATCTTTTCCTCAGAATAGATATGTTGGCACTAAAATTCTATAATGACATTTTGTTATACAAAAGATAGGTAGACAGATAGATGATAGACTCTGTACAATTATAAAGAAAATATAAAGGTAATTGTTGACATCTAGGGTACATGATTGTAATGCATAGATGCAAATTAAATTACATAGTCAAGTATAGATCAATTATAAAGTGTTAAATTAAATGTACATTATGATTACTCTCAATGTAAAAATTGGTGCTATTTTTCTTTTAGCTAACGAAACATCTGTTATTTATTCTAATCAACAGTTGTGTATTTTAAGATGATTTTCCTCCAAAAAAAAATCTTTTTTTCAGGAATGGTTCACTGTCATTGAGCATTATCACCGAACCAATGCCACCATTACTGAACTGGTCATAGGAAATGAATATTACTTCCGGATCTTTGCTGAAAACATGTGTGGCCTCAGTGAGGAAGCAACAATGACTAAAGAAAGTGCTGTGATTGCCAAGGATGGTGAGTTAGTAGTGGACTAGTAAAAGAGGGTTTTGGACCCAATTCCAGTGTGAGGGGTTTGGGAGAGTTTCCCCCATACCACCAAGCAATTCTCAGACACAAGCTGGGTGTTTTACAATTCAACTCAATTCTGACACTATCTACCTGGAGATAACATCAAATCCCACAGATTAGGAACTTGGTCCCACAAGAATGCCCCCCAGACTCCCACTTCAGATGCCAATTGCAAGTCCAGGTTGTCTCTTGTGCTTCTAACCAATGGGCTATATAAATCATAGGTTCCAATGACCCCCTCCTTAGGTTCTGTTAATTTGCTAGAGCAGCTCACAGAACTCGGAGAAATATTGTATTTACTAGATCACTGGTTTATTATAAAAGATTATGACTCAAGAACAGCCCGGTGGAAGATATGCATTGGGTAGGGTATGAAGAGCGGGCACAGAGTGTCCATGCTCTTAGAGCTCCACCACTGACCTAGAACCTCCATGTGTTCACCAATGGGAAGCTCTACGAACTCATGCTTTGGAGTTTTTATTACATAACCACGATCTATTAGATCTCCAGCCCCTCTCCCCTCCATGGAGGTCTGGGGGTGGGACTGAAAGTTCCAACCACTAATCACAAGGTTGGTTCCCCTGGCAACCGGCCACCATCTTTGCGTGTAGTCCAAAAGTCATCTCAGAGACACTCTCACTGCTTAGGAAATTTCAAAGGTTTTAAGAGCTCTGTGCCCGAAATGGGGATGAAAATCAAATGCCTATTTCTTATTATAAAACACTATGTCACAACTGAACATCTGGAAACCTTGATTTTCAGTGACTAGAGAGGACTGAAGAAGAAGAGATATGGTGAAAGGAAATAAGAAAATGATAAACACACATTTTTTAAATTATGGTAAAAATGTTTGAGTAAAATGTTAATTTTACAAGTAAAATTTTTAGAGGAAAATTATATTATTATTGCATTTTTAATATATAATCTTGAATTCATTCCAGCTTCTGGGGAGGAAGTATATAAATGGCCAAAATCACAGGGATGGGAAAAAGTAGACATTGACTTCTAGAGCTTGGGTTACTTTTATTCTTGTACACCTTCACTATAGCTACACATGAGACCCATGAAATGAGTGAAGCTGATTCCATTCCTATCATTTCATTTCTTCATTAACCACTCTCCTTAAAGCTCTTCCTCATTACTTTCACATTAAAATGCCATATGGATCAAAATACTCAGACACTGAATTCTTTTTAATATTTATCTCGGTTTCAGATGACCATTCTGGCTCTCTGTCCCATGTGTGACTTGCTAGCCTTCAGAATGAATGCCGTATGGTGTTCACTCATGTTTTCACATGTTTTTCTAAGCTCAAGGATGTTTTATTCATGAGTAAAGTATGCCAAGAATAGTATACTCTCAGGCAAATTTGGATATTTCTAATGCTTGCTTTTAAGGTAAAGTCTACAAAAATCCAGTGTATGAAGACTTTGATTTCACAGAGGCGCCCATGTTTACTCAGCCCTTGGTTAACACCTATGCTATCGCTGGCTACAATGCCACTCTGAACTGCAGTGTGAGAGGAAATCCTAAGGTACTATGTTTTATTTTTTTAACACATTAGTTAAATTTAAGAATTAACCCCAAACTCTTTTTGTATGTGCCACATTATAAATGTAAGTAGTAATATAAGCTTACCCCCCAAGTGCTCTTTGTGTCGTTTACTGAGATTGGGGGTTGTGGGGAAGTAGGGTGTTGATGGTGGATAATTAGATACACTATTTAAATGTAGTAGTAAAAAATGTTTATATTTCTTTACTAACTAAGGGATACCTTCTAAGGAAAAACCAAACTACCTATTTTAAAAATAATTGAGCGGTAAGGAGATAGATGGAAGTAATATTGTTCCATCTGACAAATTAGGTGTTAATATTGATTCATCACAATTAAAGTCAATAATGATACTATAATGCAAGGCAAAATTTAAAATGTGTTGTATTAAGGGTACAGAGTACTAGGAAGGGAAAAATTGCATCTGACTGAAGAGAGTTAGAAGGGTTTCAAGGTTCCACGTTGTTGGCATTTGAAAAGAACAGCAAATTAATGAATATTGTACATAGAGATATCTATCCTTGGGCGACACTGAGGGAAGGAGCCCAAGAGTTTGTAAAAATTGCAAACAATGGTGTTTTCCGGCCTATACCGTGAACAGAAATAGAGAAGTCAAAGAGAAAAGCCAAACTGAGGATGGGAGGAAGATGCTGGATTCATGTTTGATTGGAAGTGATGGTGGTACATCCAGGAGGGAAGGAACAGTAGGCAAAGGAGAGGTTCGCTGAAGCTTAGGAGAAAGGCCAGGGCTGTGACTCTCATTTTGGGAGTCCCCAGGCATGGGGCTGCTACATTCCACCAATGGAGTTGAAGCTCTAGAAAGGAACGCCCTTGAGAAAAGAGGGTAGTGAGCAAAAAGCCAAGGACCAAGATGTGAGCCTCAGTGAATGCCTTCATTTGAAAGGTGGAAGAAGAAAGAAGACATTGTGAAAAAGAGAAGTGCCTCTCTAGAGTGCCTCTCTAGAGAAAGGCAAAATCATATAAGAGGTGGAGGAGGAAATGTGAAGGGTGTGCATTTACATAAGGAAGGAGAAGACAATATGAAAGGAGGAGTGGAAGGTCGGTGATGTCATATATAGTTCAGGCATCAAGGAGAATGGAGTCCCCTTCCTGGGTGATCGGGTTATAACAGATCTTGAATTAACTGGTTGGAAAATGATGGTGAATGCAGATGTCAGAGGACAGATTAAGTGGTAAGGAGGCATTAGCAGCCCACAGATAATTAGAAAAGAATATCAGGAAAACAAAGCGGAGAAAATAAGATGGTTATGACCCGTTTGGGGGCATCTTTGAAAAATGCTGAGCAATAATATATACTCCCTTGGATATGCTAACCTCGTGGACCTGTAGATCAAACTGAGATGCAACTGAATCTGTTTGGGACGATTGTCCCAGAGCTGTCCTCTGAACCACTCTGGCTTGCTTCTTCAGAACTGCTCATTTGCTCTCCTGCCAAGTGCTAAGTAGAATTTAATTTGAGAGAAACAGTGCTCAAGTGGAAGTGAATTCTTCTTAGATGTGCTTTCTTTCTAAGCCATGCTTTAAAATTCTGTCACTGGCTTCGATGGCCTATTAATATGCTAAATACAGATATGTTTTGACCTCATTTACTTCCATATTAACTTCAGCCCAAAATAACCTGGATGAAAAACAAAGTTGCTATTGTGGATGACCCAAGATACAGGATGTTCAGCAATCAAGGGGTCTGTACTCTGGAGATTCGCAAGCCCAGCCCCTATGACGGAGGCACGTACTGCTGCAAAGCAGTCAATGACCTTGGGACAGTGGAGATCGAATGCAAACTGGAGGTGAAAGGTATGGCGTCCAAGATCTTAGATGTAGGATAAAATGAAAGGAAGTCTCTTGATTATTGTCCTTACTGCAAAATCCAAATTGTTTGCCAAAATGTTCTGGATGGAGGAAGGGGGAAGAGAATTTGAGAAGACATTTTTACATTTTGCATTTACTCGTGATTTATTTGTGAAGGCTACTTGGTTATCTACATAGACTTATTTTTTCATCTCTTGCAATTCTTGTTAACTAAAGAAATATTAATTTCAGTGGAATGCTGGTATGTGCACAGCATGGTGAGAATAAATAAAGTCGGGGGATATTATTTTGGTGATGTAGTTCATCTATAAATAGAATCCTAGTGCAAAAGTTTATCTAATGAAACTGCAATTAAGGAATTTACACTATTTCATTAGTTTACTATTTTCTGAAACTTTCAATATATATGGGTAAGTTTGTTAATTTAGTGTATAATATTACACATGCAGAATATAACATACACGTATTTTTATCAATTGCTTTTCAAATCTCATTAGAGAACTTCCATTTACAGGAATGCATTTAATTTATAGCAGTTTTCAGAAGTTTTGTAACCAAGAAAATATATAAGGATTAGTGTGGTAGAAAAGTCTCAGCATAATCTGTCATATTAATCAATTTTCATATTAATTGAGTATATTTTTATACTGAAGTTTTTTCTTGACAATCAAAACCTACTTTGGGACACCATGAAAACTACAGGGTTGTCTGAGTCACTGTTAAGAAATAATACGTGAAATGATCCTAATGTCTTTTCTCTGTGCTTATTGTATTATATTGTCTTTCTGTGATAACCAAAGTCTTTTCTCCTACCTCTATAATGAAAAAAATTATGATCTAAAAGTCAGAAAGGTGATCTTGTAAATATCTAGTTAAGAAAAAACATCGTAAATGCTTAGGATATTTATGTAAAGAAAAAGTTTTTTAGTATCAATTTTAGTATAAAATAGTAAAGAAACTTTTTGAAAAAAATTTCCTTTTATAACTAAAAAAAAAAAACCAGTATTCTTTCTCTTATGATCTCTGTCTGTCTTCGGATAATACAGTATAGTAGATTTGCAATTGAGTAAGGGGAAATTTTTTGTTTGTTTTCTTCCCTCTCAAATAAAAAAACATAATAATATTCATAGAAAACTTCAAACTTTACTTTGAGATAGTGCTTGCAAATTTATTATTTTAGCTGCTTATTAGCTTTAAATGCAGATTAAGGTCACAGTTGAAAATAAGTCTGGTTTCTAAATGCCTAGCCTTATTAGTTAGTTCCAAGGTATTGTTGATATTTATGTTTCAACATCAAAAAAAAAAAAAAAAGTACTACTTCTGTGTGTTTTGAAAATAATTGAATGCTAATGCTATAAAATGATGATTTCATAAATGGTTCAACATTTGGGGTCTTCCATAGATGCTAATAATGTTAATTGTATAGATGATATATTATTTATAGTAATTGCATAGTGAATTCCATAGTAACTTAATTTAATAATATAAATAATGTATTCTAGTATATAAGTTCATAGTAAGATATCAATTGTAATATGTTGGTAATAGCTTTTGGTCCTAAAGTAAAGCCAAGATTATTTATCATCAGATTGTTATCTGGTAATAGGTGACTTGAATCAAGTTACGCTGTGAAAAATAAAGGTAAGAATGTCAACTGAGAATAAATAAATACTGGTACAAATATTCTAATTCTACAGTGATATATCAAGGAATAAATACCCCTGGACAACCAGAATTCCTGAAGGGGCTGCAACAGGTTTTAAAAGTTCATGTTCCACTGGATATTTCTACTTTCTGTTCCATTCCTCTTACATGAAATCGTACTTTGCATGTAAAGCTTGACTTTCTCATTTGCTTTTAATTATATTTTTTAGCAGCTCATGGCATACGGTATTTATGCCATGAACAAGGAAGGCCAAATTATTCAAGGATATTAAGCACCACAGGTCCCCATAAACAAAGCCAGAAATCTACATTTGAAGATGACCTCATTTTAGATATAAGATTATCAAAACCTAGAAACCCATGGTATTTCTTTAATTTTTCCATATTTCATGTATAAAGAGATGGGATCTTCCTTTAAGATAGTTTAGTTTCCTTAGATTCACATTGAAATTCAGAAAACTGAACATTTTTAAGTTGCTAATTTGTAGAAAAAGTGTTTTGGACATTTTTGATGGGAAGAGGTCACAAATCAAAATAGATCCAATATTTGGAAACTTTCATATTTAATTTTCCAGTGAAAAATTCACCGGTAGAATATCTGTAACCTATCTAACTGTTGGACATTTTGGATATTTTCATGGAACCCAAATTGTAGGCCCCATTACTAAATGTATTAAGCAATCAATGTGTCTTATCATAAATGCATGATTCACCTCCATTTGGAAGAGTGAATTAAGAAGTTCTTTGGAGCTGAGTAAGCAACCTGATGTAAACTCTAATGACTTAGATCTATGTCTGAGTTTGCAGTATTTGCTGAGTCCCCAGAGGTAATGTCAGCTTTCAAAAGAGGAAAGAATTAGGGCTCTTCCTTTAAAGTTTTGTAAATTATTCGTATGGTCACTTTCTAGCCTGTTCGTCTAAGTCTCGCGTTTATTTAAATCGGTCATATATAATCAGTTCAGAACACAATATTATAGAATACACTAGTCTAATATTTACATCTACTTGATAATTTTGCCTTTTAGAATTTCAACATATATATATGTACACTAATGCTTTGTCTATTATTTATGTTTTTCTTTTGTTGAAAAACACAATATATATATGTTGTAGGATTTTTTTTTTTAAGCTAATGGTTTGGAAGCTCTTACCATAAATATTCACTATACCATCAAATTGGCTCTGCCACCTGTTTAGGCAAAGCGGTTGTGCATATTAATACATGTTTTACATATTAATGATCCTTTTGAAGTGACTGGATCCCTGCTCTTCATTCCATATGCTTCTATTTTCCTACATCTTTCACATGACTAAGGATTAATGAAATCACCTCATCATAATCATGACCATAATTTCATCCAACAAGTACTCAACTGTGGTTTTAGCACTTTATTAATGCTTACGACGTCTTTCTCTCTTTCTCTTTTCCTTAGTTGTAGCACAGTAAGGATTTTTGAATGTATATTATCATCTAAGGTAAGCTTTCATATGGTTTAGGCATATGAAGCTTATGACTGTCATAAGCCATACAAAGCCTGTGGAGTATGGCATGATTTTCATTATGTAATCCAATGAAAATAGACTATTTAAAATCTCTAACTTGATAGTTTTAATTTGTATTTCAGTATCTTGAAATTAACAGCTAGTACTTATCCTGCACAACAATCCCCTGTTGACATGAAGCAAGTTGTTGAATGCAGTAGAGCATGAATTAAAGCATTTAATGTAGATGAAAATGAGTGATACCCAAGCATTCTAAACTCTGCATCAAGGAATGGACATGTACATAAGTGGCATCATTTCTATCAATAAGTGACTTGACTTTTTTTTAAAAATAAAAGCAGAATGACTCTCAAATTTGCATTAAAGAAGTTTTCAGAATGTTCAAATGGCATGCTGTTTTTGTCTGGACGTGAATTTTTTAGCAAGTAGTGAAGCATTTCTCTAAAGGACCATGAATTGTTATGGTTTCATGGGTTCTCTCATGAAGAGTACTTTTATTATTTTTTAACTATAATTCAGAAACACAGAAGGTAAGTAGGAAATATTAGTAGGTATTTCTCTCACTGTCAGAAGGAATCGAATAGGTTTTAGTATTTTTAACAAAATATTTCCAATTTTTTCACTTTCGACAATGTATAAATAGCCAAAGTTAAAGTAGTGCCTTTTTTCTTTTTCAAAGTGCTCGAGTCAGAATTTTTTGTGCTTAAATAAAAAGAACATTAACAAACCGGAAACATTGCTTCCCACAGATTCATAATATGGCCTGCATTTGTTCTGCCATTCACTCAGAGCACTTAAATCATCTATAGAGAATCTCCAGAGAGTAATAAGTAATAAGACCTCTCAGAGAGTAATAAGTACTTTCCAACCAGTTAGGAATTTAAACTAAGATTAAATAATAGTAGGGAACAAACACTGCTATGAGTCTGCTGGGAACTTGCTTTTCCTTCCAGATGCCAAGTGCTTTAAATTCTAAATGTACTTAACCCAGGAGAAGATTTCCAAGTGGGGACTGAATGGATTTTTTGTAACTAACTGGAATATAATTAGTCACATCTCCAGGCAGCTAGTCCAGAAATATTATTTCAGTGATTTTTCACATAGACGGTTTTGACTTTGCCTTTTCCTTTCTGTCCTCCCTAGGTGGACTTTCCTTCTGCAGGCTCCTCTTGCAAGGTGTACCTCCTAACATAATTGATTCATATTTGCGAGACTTGCAATCAAGCAATCCTGAGGAATACTAAGGGCCTGGGCGCTGCCTCTCTGCACTCCACTGCTTTGAAATCTGGTTGCAATGAGAAAGTATTTTCTGTTTTGACACCAGGCACCCAAGTGTGGCCATTTTTTTTTTTTCTCTCAATGTTGAAGTAAAAAAAAAAAAAATGTTTGCACAGATTGCTTAATTAAAAATTGCAAACAAAATCCCATTTGAAGTCAGCATTTTGATCGTTATTGTCTGTGCTCGGTCACTGTACTTTACAAAAAAAAAAGCAAACTCTAGAATAAGCAAAAGCAGTTATTTTAGTTTAAAATAATAGGCTGTACATGCTTTTTTTTTTCCCCAGGGTAAAAAATATAGTACAGTACACCATGATAGATCTTGAAAATCCATCTTTCTCTTGATCTAAGAGATTTTCTAAGCAAAGCAGAGTTGTATATTTCACACAACCCTGCTTGACACCAGTGAATCTGTGCCTTTTTCCCATTTGAATTTGCTAAACGACTTAAAGTCTTCCAAACTAATTTTCTCAACGGAAGGGAAAATGTATTCAATAAATGCTACAATAAATCTGAAGTGTTTATGATGAAATGACACAGTATTTGTTTTTGTGTTTGGGGTTGTATGCTCAGACAGAGCTGAGGACAGAAGGCTGGGAGCCAGCATGCTACCAAAGTCAGACCTGACCTCTGTCATGTCTCTGGCTTGGCATCCTGGCCAGATCCACCAAAGCTCCTGCCAGAACAGTTAGTCATAGTGACAAAGAGCTGCTGCAGATTACAGAGCAGTTACAGATTTAGGATTTGCTGATGGCATCCATTCAAATTGATGGAAACCTTCTTCAAAATCTAGAGGCTGAGAAACATTTGTCCAAGTCCATAATCTTTTCGGCAACTTCCTTCACTTTTCCTGATGCTGTAGAGAAGGTTTCAGTTAAGGAAGTGGTGTAAGGAACTCATCACACCTTGCCTTCCCCCTCCTTGTTCTTTTGGTCTTTTGTTCTAGGAGCTAAGCACATTGTGACCTATAAGTAGGCCTAGCATCCTAGGACTCTGAGTTTCCCAATGGCCAAGCAGATTGAGAAATTCTCTGTCTTGCTTGGGGGCCGGGCAAGGGGAGGTCCTACCTCCAGTCCTGGTTCAACTGGAATCTTTTCTGGTGTCTAGAAAATGGAGAGAAAGAAAGTGTTTCCATTTCAGTCTATATTGGTGACTGCAGAGATGCTTGGGGTCTAGCCCCGTATGGTCCCTTCAAAGACAGGTGACTCTGGAACTTGCTAGACAAGTGTGGACCTAGGGGCTTTCAATCTCTAAGGCCATAGCTGGCTATTTACCTGCTATTTTTAAAGATGTTCTTTGTGGGAACACTGAACAGTTCTACCACTTAGTACCAGCCTTGGACATGCAAGAGGGACTTCTGCATTTTTAAGAGCCTCATGCTGGCCCTTTTCGACACAGGCAGTGAGGCCATAAAACCAAGTAGATGTGCCTACTTGAACACTTACCACACCATTCTTTCTTATAGACTGTACCCATGCTCACTGTTAGGGCCTTTGTGGGCCTTTTTCCTGGGTTTAAACCTCTAAGGAAGAACCACATGGCCAGTATATGCACACTGAGGGCTAAAGGGTGGTCCAGAGGCATCTGTTTGCCAGGAGGTTGGGGCGTGGGACTAGAGCTTGTGCTTGAGGCTGGAGCATCTACATGTGTGCACCTGAGATCCCTCATGGTGTGATGCAGGAAGGTTGCAAAGAGCAGGGAGACCAAAGACTAGCAGTGAGTCACAACATTGTGGCAAGTATCTCTGAAGAATCTGGTAATTCCACAATCAAACTTGGCCTTCCAGGCCATTATGAGGGTATCTTCATGAAGACTACAGGATTCAACTATTTTCGTAAGCATCTGTTAGTTTGACTTATAACACCTAAATATGTATGTGAGCTATAAATATGTATATGAGCTCAGGCAGCCCCCAACCACCTGTCTTCCCTTTCCTGTATCCCCTCCTCCCCTCCTTCACCATCCAGCATCTCTGACCTTTCCGCTACCACAACTTCCTCCCCTGCACTCACTAAACTCCAGATCTGATTTTCCAATTCCTTCTTCACTTAAGTTTCCCCGAACGGAATTCTAGAAATATAAATTTGGTTTCTTCTTCCTAGGAGTAAGAGTAGAATAAGGAAATAATAATACCAGACAGTGTTACCAATTCTCCCTATAATATTATCGATTGTAAATTGGACTCTACATTTATTTCCTTATTTTAGCTGGGTCACTAATTACCATCCTTGCACCAAAGATTCAGGTGATTGCTACATGTAGCTATTTATAAAATCCAATTAAACTTTGATAACTTAGCAAAGATGAGAGACATAAACCTGCCAATGGAAGGACCAGTTCTCCTGATTCTAAGGGCTGTCATCACCCTCTTAAAGTCACTTGATGATCTCTGTCTCCAAATGCACTGACCTGAACAATCTCTGACCTAGTTGAATACTTTTCTTCTATCTGAAGTAGATTACTAGGAACAAAATACCAGGAGACAGCAAGACACTTAAACACTTTCAGAGGGGTCACTCAGAGTGTGGTTTGGGGTACCAGCTGACTCAAGTCCTTAAAGAAAAAACCTAGCGCTCTAGTGCATAATTGACCATAACTTCATTTTCTCCCAAGCAATAGTTTTAGAAATAATCTTCCTGTTCTTTGTAGCTAAGCCCTTACACAGCTCTCCACAAGCAAAAGTTGCCCTCCTTATATTACTCTACTTTCATCCTAGTCTTGGAGTCCAAGAAAACATCTGAAAGACATTGTATACCAATTTAAACCCTTAAAAAAAATTTAAGTTAATGAAAAAAAAGAAAGAAAGAAAAAATAACTAAGGGTTACTAGCCACACTATGCAAGGAAAGAATTCAGATTTTGCAAGGGATCCCTCTTGGATGATTGGGACAAAGGGTAATTGGAAAGAAGCCATGTTGCAAAATAAACCAATGCTGGTTTGAAGTCATGTAGTCATTTGGAAAATTCCAGGCACTAGAAGCCAAATAATATATCCCCTGAAGGCTATGGGTAAAGTGCCAGTGGGCTGTTAATCCCAGCTCCTCTCCTGAGTGTCTACTGGGGGTCATTATAAATCCAGTTCCCATTTCTGCACTGGGAGGTACCACTGAGCCGGAGGCAGATTCAGTAATAATGAAGGCTGCCAAGAAGAGGTAGAGCCTCTCTGAGTATGGTTATTTTTACGCTCTTCTTAATAGCTCGTAGTTAGGGTTTAATAAACACTGGCTAGTGGTAGAAGTAGGAGTTCATTGGTGAGATAAGTTGTTCCCTGGGTCCTTTAATAATTATCAAGTTCTCATAATGGGAAGCAGGGACTCTGACCCAAAGCCTGCCTTTAGCAACTCCACTTTCTGAATAAGTTAAGCGAGAGTGATAGAAAGAGAGGGAGGATGTGGTGAGAACGGGCTCAGTGAAGGCCAAGACCAAGAATCAACATTTAGCAAGAGAGAGAAAAGGAGGAAAACTAACACATGATTATTTGTACAGAGGGAAGGGCAATCAAGAGCAGTGAGATAGAAATGAAGCCAGGAACAACCTCATAAGGCAAGGAACTAAAGAAAGAGGAAATGGCAATGAGAAAATCAACAATAAAAAGAAAAGAGCACTTGCTTCCTGCTTTACAGGCATTATCTCAGTCACGATCTCTTAACCCTGTTCATCACTGCTGCGTTCCTATCTGCAGAAGAAAACCTGGGACAGGACAGTGAGAACATAGCTTGAAGCCACTGCCACAACCCCTTGGATTCATTAAAATTTATCCACATGTTTTATTCTTCTCCATGGTATACAGGTTTATTTAATAGAAAACAATTTTTTTCTTCTGAGATCTTCAAATGGATGCATTTCCAGACATACCTTTAGGTATCTCAGTCTGGGAAGCACAGTATCATGTTTAAAAAACTTAACAACCAACAACTAACACCTTCACCAAGGACCAACAAGTAGATCTCGATTCCACTGGATTTGTACTACATGATCAATTAAAATACGTACATATTTTTAAAATATATGTAAAATATAAAATCAAAAAATAAAATAGAATATAAAAATAAAGTGGAAAATCTTAAACATCTATTTATCTATTCTTCTTTGCCCTGGAAAGAAGAGCCTTAAGCAAAATTAAGTGAGTCAAGCTTATCTTTCTCATCCCTTAATTGCCTGAGTCCTTTCTCTCTTCTTTCTGCCTCATCACCTTCCACCTGAGGCTCAAGGGGCTTGCTCAGAGTAGTACCTCCACCTAAGCCTTCTAAGACCATATGCTTCAGTTCCCTGTTACTCAAAACGTGGTTCCATGGCCAGCAGCATCACCTGGGAGCTTGTCAGGAATGAAAACTCTCAGCTCTGCTCTCACTCTCTAGATCCATTAACTCAAAGCCTGCATTTGAACAGGATCTCCAGGTGATTCACGTGCTCGTGCTCGTTCATGCTGGAAGAGTGCAGCTCCAACCTTTGATCTCTCTAGTTTCTTATCTGAATATTTATCTGGGGCCATTCTTTCTCAACTATCCCAAAGGAAAGACAATCTGATAAAAGTGTCCCTCCTACATCCTCGCCAACACTTGTTATTTCTTGTCTTTTTGTTAATAGCCATTCTAACAGGTGTGAGGTGTTTTCTCATTGTGGTTTTGATTTGCATTTCCCTAATAATCAGTGATGTTGAACATCTTTTCCTATGCTTGTTGGTCATATCTGTATATTTTTCTTGGAAAAATGTCTATGCAGATCCTCGGCCTATTTTTTTAATTGGGTGGTTTGTCTTTGAGTTGCATGAGTTCTTTATATATTTTGGATATTAACTCCTTATCGAATGTGTCATTTGCAAATATCTTCTCCCATTCAGATGGTTGACTTTTTGTTTTGTTGATGGTTTCCTTTGCCTTACAGAAGTTCTTTAGTTGATTTTGGAGAGGATGTGAAGGGCACCCTCACACACTATTTGTGGGATGGTAAATTAGTGCAGCCGCTATGAAAAAGTATGGAAGATCTTCAAAAAATTGAGACTAGGACTACCATATGATCCAGCAATTCCTCCTCTGAGTGTTTATCCAAAGAATATGAAAATGCTAATTTAAAAGGTATCTGCATCCCTATATTCATTGTGGCATTACACACAGTAGCTCAGAAAAAAGATAAAATATTGCCATTTGTTAGCAAAACAGACACACGGACCAGTGGAACAGAATCGAGAGTCCAGCAGTAAACCCATATTTTTATGGGCAAATAATTTTCGACAAAAAAGCCAAAAACATTCAGTGGGGAAAGGAAAGCCTCTTCAATAAACGGTGCTGGGAAAACTGGAAAGCCACTTGCAAAAGAATGAAACTAGACTGTTGTCTATCACCACACACCAAAATTAACTCAAAATGGATTAAAGACTTGAATATAAAACCCGAAACAATAAAATGCATAGAAGAAAACATAGGAACTAAACTCAAGGACCTGGGACTTAAAGAGGATTTTATGAATTTGACCTCAAAGGCAAGGGAAGTAAAAGCAAAACTAAACGAATGGGAGTGTATCAAACTAAAAAGCTTCTGCTCAGCAAAAGAACCCATCAACACGGTAAAGAGTTTGTAAGCAACACCTCCGATAAGGTGCTAATATCCAAAATATACAAAGAACTCATAAGATTCAATAACAACAACAAAAAAAACAAATGATCCAATAAAAAAAATGGGCAGAAGACCTGAACAGACACTTCTCCCTAGAGGACATACAAATGGCCAACAAATATATGAAAAGATGCTCAACATCGCTAGTTATTTGGGAAATGCAAATCAAAACCACAATGAGATACCATCTCATACCTGTTAGAATAGCTATAATCAACAGGACAAGTAATAACAAATGTTGGAGAGGATGTGGAGAAATAA
>NW_006437736.1:7446916-7448566 GCF_000325575.1 Pteropus alecto | reverse complement strand
GACAACATAAATGGAGGTATTATGCTAAGTAAAATAAGTCAGATGGAAAAAGACAAAAAAAATATGTTTTCACTTATACATGAATATAAAACAAAAAACTAACAAAACAAAAACTACAATATAGTTAAAATTTTAATCTGGAAAAGGATTTTTCCTTGGATTATTCATGGCATTGATGAAATAAAAGTAAATATCTCCAAGTTTACTGTCCATAAAACCAGTATAGTAAAAAGTGGATCTGTGGAATCATTCTGATTCCTTTCCTGCAATCTTCAGCATCATTTTTCACATTAAAGATTAGGAAATGTATATTCAGTGAATGGTCTGGCCAGTAGACAGACAATGGTTTGGCTCTAAGGCTGGAGTTGCTAAACTTTTTCTGTAAAAGGCTAGATAGTAAATATTCTAAGCTTTGTAGGCCATACCGTCTCTGTCACAACCACTGAACTTTGTTCTTGGAGTGCAAAAGCAGTCATAAACAACTTGTAAGCCATAAACATGGCTTTATTCATGGCACTGAAATGTGAATTTCATGTAATTTCATGTCACACACACGAAAAATCTTTTGATTTTTTTTCAAGCATTTAAAAATGTAAAAAACCAGACTTAGCTCATGGGCTGTGTGAAAACACAGGTGGTGGGCTGGGTGGTAGTTTGCTGACCCATCTCTAAGGTGTGATGAATCCTGTGGGACAAACTGCATCTGCTAAGACGTTGCTTAACACAGCTACCTTGAGCGCAGTTTCTGAGTTTGTTCTGCGCCTTAGAGAAGTGCAATCAAAACCATGAAGCCATGAAGTGAAAAAAAAGGCGAGAAGGACAGTGGCAGGCTTATCTCAATATAACATGTTTATGACAGGACATCCCCTGTCTAATAGGGTGCATTATGAGGTAAAAGCTGGTGTACTACCACATGTGTGGCGTGATGCTCCCGGCGTGCAGTGGGAGGATACTGCCTAGATCCCCGTCCTCTATTCCCCGGGAAGGGTGTGCGTAGAATTATCTATTGTTATTGGTATCAGATGCTCTGGGGGAAAAAAAAAATGGGCTTTGGGGTTTCAAAAATTCAGTCCTCTTGATAGACAGTGTTTCCAAGTCCCGATTTTTAGTTTCAACGCCTTATTCTCTGAACCGTGAACCGCAGTAAGGACTCTTTAGAACGAATACATGGCAGGGCCCCTGTCTTGGGGGTTGGAAGGAAGAATTGTGCTTGTGTGTTTATCAAGCGTGGCCTCTCTTCTGGCAGACAGATGAGGCCACCATGCTGGTGACTCAAGACGCGCAAGTCATGTTCTCACCCCCACTTCGCCTATCTAGGCTCTTCAGTGTGGACGGCCAAAGGCCCGAGAGATCGCACGCACACTGGGAGAAAGGAGCTGAGCACGGCTCACACGTTAGAGGAACCAGCTTCCTAACTGACCAGCCAGCGAGGCTCTCGCCCGAGAAGCGTTACCAGACGTCCCGGAAGAAGAACCAGACCTTAGAGACAGGTGCGTCAAGCCCTCGGGGAAGTCAGGGCCCTCTGAGCGCCAGTTACAAAGTTTCTGTCTGCAGGGCCCTAATGGTGAGCCGGTGGCCCGTGACAGCCGGTCCAGCCCTCCCGGACACCCCGCCGGGCTCTCCCCCACCCCTCGTCTGTCGGCTCCCCGA
>NW_006437736.1:7435240-7446644 GCF_000325575.1 Pteropus alecto | reverse complement strand
AAGGCGCTGGCGGAGCCGCTGAGCGCCGCGCAGCTGCGGCGGCTGGAGGAGCATCGCTACAGCGCCGCGGGCATCTCGCTGCTCGAGCCGCCGCTGCAGATCTACTGGACCTGGCTGCTCCAGTGGGTCCCGTTGTGGGTAGCCCCCAACACCATCACTCTGCTGGGCCTCGCCGTCAACCTCCTCACCACGCTCGTGCTCATCTCCTACTGCCCCGCGGCCACTGAGGAGGTAGGGCCCGCCCCCCGGCGGCGGCGTAATGACCCCCAACTGCTGTCCCCAGGAACCCCGCGCCCCGCGCCAGAGCGCTGCCCCAGGTGCGCCGCGGCCTCGCCGCTGGAGGTGCCCAGGGAGCAGGGAGACCCCCGCGCGGCGGAGCCTCCCGGGGCCGCGGACACCGCCACTGCGCCCGCGCCGCTTCCGCGCCGAGACTCCCACGCTGCTGCTCCAGCCCCGTGTCCACCCTGAGCCTCCCCGAGAAGGCGGAGGGGCTGTCAAGGTCACTGCGAGCCGGGGGCCTGCCTGCCTGGCCTGCACCCCATCCAGTGCCAAGCTATGGGGGAGCAGTCGGTAACTTTTCACACTGAAGACTGAACATCCCCATCCCGGTTCTGCCTGGCACCAGGGCTTGTGGTCAGGTTGGCCAAGCCCCAGATGCCTTTTGGACACTTTATAATCGTCTGTTTCTCAAGATTGTGCTAGTGATCCTGAAATATTGGTAGCACTGATCAAAGATAAGTTACTTTTAAGAGGGAACTTCCTCTTCGCTTCATTGAAAAACAGACTAAGGTATTAACAAAGTGATAATCCTTATCGTCACCACCACCCAGGGATCATAAAAGCCAACAGATTTTATTAGCAATGAGCATTTGACCTCTGTCTCAAATAAGAAGAGTAAATAATGTGGGCTTTGGACAACTATTAATCAGAGCAGCCCTAGGGCTGAGTGTGGAGAGCTTAGGAGGCAGAGAGGGTTCACTCTCATCTATATAGCTTTTTAGAATACACAGATAAATGTTACATTGCACACTCTGTGACATTGCTTTCTTGTCTTTGCCCTCCAAGTAGTGAAACCTGTTATTATCATATTTGAATGTAGGTCCTATGGAGAACCAAAGCCAGTTGAGGTGGGATAGCAGGAATATAGGGGAAATATCTCATGCCCTCCATATATGCATCCATTTTTTAAAATAATTAACGCAACTCACATTTTAAGCAGATTTTGCCGACCGATAGTTATGTTTATTATATATGATTTTTTGGCAGACATTCCCATTGTTATTCATTTCCAGTTTGTTTGAAAAAAGTAAGCTGCTTTAAGTTTTTAGAATGAAAAGACTGCTGGGTTAGAAGTGGAAGACAGGTTCTAAAGTGGCTCTGCCACACCTTGGAGAGAAATGCTGGTCTGTTTTCCCGTATGTAAAATAGCAAACATCACCTGCCAAACCAATTTCACAAGGATGCAGTGAGGACCAAATGATATATTACATGCAGATAAACGTAGAAAATTATAATTTGCTCAACAAATTAAAAATATTACTGTTATTAAAAATGTCCCAAAAATGTGTAATAAAATTTCGTTTTCTTGGACCTAGATTTGACGAAGAGTATTTGGTTGTTTCTGATATTTGCCAGTTAAATTGTGAACTTTCCAATATTATTATTAATTTAAGAACCATTTGTTGAGCATTTACAAAGAGTAGAGCATACAAACAAGTCCATGAGGTTCTGTTTAGTAATGTCAAGGAGAGCCCGATTGAAGAGGTAAAATTATGATTAAATAATTTTTAGGCTCATCCTCATTTTTAAAAAAGAGAGCACTTTACAAAAAAAAAAAAAAAATCAGGATGATCCAAGAAGGAGGAGTAAGGGTTAAAATAATAAGATGAAACCAAGAAGAGTTTCTAAGATGTATGTTATTGGACAACACACATGCTTCTATGTGGCTGAAGCAGTGAAGAGAGACCTTTACAGGACTCTCATTACCTATTTGATAATTCCAGCAACAACGTGAAAGAAGCATAGTAGTTCAGGGTATTAGGCATTCAGGTCACAGAGCTAGTAAATGACAGGACCAAGCAAGATTCAGATCCTAGTCAGTCTGACACCAAAGCCTATGTATTTTTTTACTTATACCACCACCTTCTTGTCTGGAGTTCCTGCTTTTTTCTGTGTAGTATGTAGGAAAAAATTTCTTGTATCTTATATTTATCAGGTATGTAAAGTATTTCATATCCATTTTTGCTTTTGTGTCTTATATCAATCCAGGGAGATTGGCAAGTTTTTTCCCTTCCTAGAATGACCTTTTCACCACTTTAGTATTTCTTCTATCCATTCTCCTTGAAATAATAGTAGTACTGTTTATTTTTATGAAAAGGAAATTGAGGCTGGAATGGTTAAGTGACTTTAACCTGGCTTGGAACTTGTTTTCTGATTCTTAGACTTAAGAATTCTTAGTGCTTTTCAGACTTGACAGGTTGCTTCCACAAAGCGTCAAGAAAAATACATAATGATTTTTGGATTTAGATGCTTAGGCTTATCTATCCATATAGGATACCTATACAGGATTACATATATGTAATGCTGACTGCATAGCTATATTAATCATATTTGATCAATTTTTTTAACTACTGTTTAATTTCTAGGACATGACTGGGGATGAAGGGAAATTAAGAGGACAGAGCTAAATGATAAACTTCTACAATGGTGCTCCGAATTGCATTTCACACCACCATTTCTGTTAAGGAACTTTCCGCTCCAGCCACATTGAACTTACTGTATAGCAAGGATTTCTCTCCTTCTCGTCCCTCTCTTTCTCCTTCTTCTTTTCTCCTGTCCCACTTCCATCTTTCTTTCTTTCTTTCTTTCTTTTTTTTTTACATTGTACAATTCAATGAGGTTTTTCAAAAAATATAGTTGGCATACAATAATAATTTCAGTTGTACAGCATAGTGATTAGAGATCTATGTAACTCACGAAATGGTCACCCCGCAATCAAGTACCCCTCTTCCCCCTTACATATTTATTACAACATTGTTGACTATTTTCCTTATGTTATATTTTATATCGCCATGATTATTTTGTATCTATCCATTTGTACTGCTTAATCCCTTTGCCCCTTTTCACTGTCCCCCCGAACCCTGCCTCCCGTCTAGTGGCCCTCAAAATATTCTCAGTATCTATGAGTTTGTTTCCGTTTCTGTTGTTTATTTTGTTCTTTAGATTCCACATGGACGTGAAATCATATATCTGTCTTTCTCTATCTGACTGACTTCATTCAGCACAATACCCTCTAGGTCCATAATGGCAATATCATTTTCCATCCCCTTCCTTTTAGTCGGTATGTGCTTTTTAATCTGAAGTGAGTCTCTTGTAGGCAGCATATGTAGGGGTTTTGTTTTCTTATCCATTCAGCCACTCTATCTTTTGGTTGGAGCACTTAATTCTTTTCCATTTGCGGTACTTGTTGATAGGAATGTAGTTATTACCATTCTTTATTCATGTTTTTAAAAATTTTTTTCTTCTTAAAGAAGTCCCACCAACAATCCTGTAATACTGGTTTGGTGTTGATGAATCCTTTACCTTATTTTTGTCTGGGAAGCACTATATCTGTCCTTCGACTCTAAGTGATAGCTTTGCTGGATAAATTATTCTTGGTTGTAGATCCTGGGTTTTCAACACTGAATATTTTGTGCCAAGCCCTTCTGCTTATGGGAGTTCCCTTGTAGGTAACTAATTGCTTTTCTCTTGCTGCTTTTAAGAGTCTCTTTTTGTATTTAACTTTTGGCATCTTAATTATGATGTGTCTTGGTGTGATCTCAAGAAGGGATGAACAAGCTTCTATCATCTATGCCATTTTGCCCCTTCTCCTCACTTCCATCTTTCAGTGCCCAGTTCTAACACTAACTCCTTATGAAATATTTCTTCCTTCTCTGGAGTCAAATCAACCACTTAATCCTCTAAATCCCAATAATAACAATAATAATTAACATTTACCTGGTATTGGCTTTGTACCTGGCATTATTTTAAGCTGCTTTTGTCTATTATTTAATACTCCCAACAACTTTATGAAAAAGTACTATTATTATCACCATTTTATAGATGAGGAAACTGAAGGGAAATTAACCTCTTCAGGGTATATAGCTTTAAATGGAGACCAGGATTCCAAACCAGAAAGCTATGCTTCCACCACAGGACTCTGTAGCTCTCCTGTGGAACTTCTCCATTTCAGTTTTTGTGTGTCCTTACTGAGCAGGATTTGAAATTCAGACAGTGATTGCCTATATTTGTTCATTCTCCGCAGCACAGTACCTTGCATAAGGCAGAGGCTTAGTAAATATTTGCTAAACTATTGACCACATGAATGAAATAACAAAATGTAATCTTGGGATATCATGTTTTTCTACTCTTATCCAGTGTTAGCTGGTCTTGGATTAAATACTTATCAGTTGTTTGGCCTGGGTGGTCTTAACAAGACTAAGCGAGAGTTAGGGTGACTAGAGAAAACAAGAACTGAATTGCTTCCTTCTTACCTTGATGAAGCTGTTCTATCTGAATACTGACTGTTCTGTCCTTGGCCCCCATTCCTTGGCTGCCTAATCCTAAAATAGAATCACAGACTCCTACAGTTTGAAGGACCTTAGGGCTTATTTAATGTAATTCTTTCATTTGTATGTGAGAAAACTCAGTTATTTGAATCTAGTTCTTCAAGTTCCAACCTACTAGCATTTCTCTACCACAAAACACTCAGACACCTATTTTTGACTAGTATAAACTGTGGCATCATTCTCTTTTAAATTTATTTAAGTAAATGTTTTTGCTCTGCCCTCTTGGTCTATGTATATAAATCCAAGTCAGTGTCTCTTAACTGTAAAGTTTATCGCAGATAGGTGCCTACCATAGAGCTGGGGCAAAGGGCATTGAATAATTTCTTTTGTTTATGATAGAAAGTTGAACCAAAAAGCAGATATATCTGAAAAAGTAAGAAAGACCTTGAGAAATGTTTTATTTCCTGTCTTAATAATTCAGATTATAGTTGCCTTTGTACTATAAAGTTACTCGTTTGGGAGAAATAATAAGAAAAGTCAATAATCTGTAGATTCCTGCTCAGTTTTTTTAGAGGTTTGATTTCTCTGAAATCTAGTATATTTCCTTTATCACCTAGCCCTTTTTTAAAAAAACCATATCAGTAACTTATCAAGCATTATTTATAACAAGGACTCTCGTAAGAGATTGTCCTCTCTTTCTAAAACAAAATATGAACTCCAAACTTTCAGAAGGTAAAAGTTCTAGAAGAAGGACAGAGAGTAGAGTGCAGCAAGCAGACAATCAGGCCTCAGAATTTAAGCAGGCAGGTGCCCAACCCTGAGAACAAATGTCACCTTAAATTCTGTAGCCAAGGTGCTTCACTTGCCTTACTCGAGTCCCAGTCCTGTCTAGAAGGAGCTTCTGCAGGTAACGTGGAAGTAACTTTGCTCTGAGATGTGTCCCTTTGATTCTTATGGCTTTCCTATATTTGATTCGCAAGCACTAAGATGTTTCCCCTTTAGAATTCTGGTTCAAGTGTGGATAAAACATGCATTGTAGTACATAGGAAGAGCTTTAAATTCCACTCCTGGTATATTAGGCCTGGGCATAGGGGCTCCTACCACTTGGGTTTTTTGAAGTTAAAAACAGAACAGAAGTTAAAGCACCCAGTACAATTGATGTTGATGATAGATCTAGCCCAGATAGAGATGATAGACTCTTAATGCTCCTCTTCCTTGTTCTCCTTAGCACAGTAAGTCAGGATTTTCAACAAGAACTCTAGTAAGTACTATAGGAGTGATTTGTTGGTTGGTTGGTTGGTTTTTTAAAAAGAAACTTCACATGAAGTATAAAAAGAAGACTACTTTTCAAAGTATCGATTTCTAATGTCATGAGAAAGCACCTTTGGCTTTGAAGTGCTGGTTAAACTGCATTCATGCTCTGCCTGGTTTCCTTCCCCCCGTTTGTAACCTGCCTCATTTCCTGAAATTGGGTGTGCTCTTCTCAAATGCTGGCCCCTTACCAGAGCTGAGGTCAGAAACCTGTTGAAATCAGTAAGCCCCCAGGGCCCTACCTGATTGGTATGTGAATGAGCTTATCCTTCCAGACACCAAAAGCCTCTGAAGCCTTCCTCTTTAAACAAGGAAGCCCCCATCCACCAGAGATAAACCCTTGACTATACCCCAGGCACAAAATATACATTAGAGCAGTGTCAGATTAGCAATCTATTAGAAACTCCAAGAATTTTCTTTTTAAAAATCACTAACATTACCTGACTGGATACAAAGTCCACCTTTTAATACCACACCAGCATTATATTTTTTCACATATGCATGATCTTCCAATTTTTTTTTCTTCCTATCTGTTATAAACAGTTTCTATTTTTATGGAGAGAGTAGTCAGTTGATGTTTGGACCAATGAAATGTCTCTGTTGCTAACTGACTTAGTCGTTACTGGTTAGGTAATACCTTTTGCATATGTCTCAACTCTTACACAAGGTTATTTAAGCTAGAGTCATTTTTTAAGTATAAAAATTCATATAAATAGACATGGTATAGTTCCAGTATTTCCTAAATTTTTATTTTGGGAAGATTTTTGCTTCTGTGTATTACCTATACCATTTTTTATTAACTATTTTTCTTACATTAACTTTAAACCTACTCTTTTTTTTAAAGACAGACTCATTCTAAGCCTTAATATCTATAAAATCATAAATTTGATAGCTATGGTAGCTATTTTTTAAAACTATATTAAATTTTTCCAAAATACATTAAAATAAAGATATAAATATTAAAATGAAAACTTTACCCATGAATCACTTAAAATTATGTAGTATCAATAATAAGTTACAATAATTAAATTTTACTGAGCTCCTTCCATATGCCATGTACTTTTCTAAGCACTTTACACATAATAGTTTGTATAATTCACACAATGAGGAAGGAACCGAGATTATTCTCATTTTCTATAAAGGGAGATTGAGACACTGAGAGGTTATGTAACTCATCCAATATGGCAAAGCAAGAATCTGGGTGCAGGAAGAGTCCACCTTCCTAACCACTCTGCCAGGAAAACCTGGGGCATGTATTTTTCCCTTTGGAAACCATTTTACTTGATAGGTTATCAGGTAACCTATTACCTAATAGGAAATATTCAGATCATCAGTTGATTTGAATCATCTAGTTATTTTGCTCCTATTGTATGTACAGCAGATTTTAAAAATAGACAACATGCCTCATACCCTTGAGAGAATTATATTCTAGTATGAATAAAGGCCTTGGAGACTATCTAGTCTAGCATTTTTATTTATAGAAACTCTAAGAATGTTTTCCAGAAAATCCAGTATTTTAAGTTTTGAGCTATAAAGTTTGTCCAGTGAGCAGAGGTGTGCTCATTGATCACTTTCTAAGTCTTGTCTTTTCTTCCTTTTCTTGATTCATGTGGTTATTCAAACACGTGTATAAAAAGAGATATGAAACTCAGGATGAGTAATTGATTTATATATAAATGTTCTCTCTGATCCAGAGTTATTTTTATAGGAATAATTGCCATATGGTCTGGTTCAGACACTTGGTTTCCCTAATTCTATAATGAATAATACGATCCTATAATTCAAGTAGCTAGAAAAAAGTAAAATTTCTCATATAATTTTATACAGCTATTTTTCAGCACTGTAACTGAAAAGCAATTTAAATTTATTAGTTTTTTTAATGACTGTTGGTTATGATTGATCCTTAGTAATTATCTTGTTTTTAGAATAAATTTATATATACTAATCTTTCATGAAATCATGTAAGATTCATCATTAGCACTTATTATTTAAATTATGACATAATCACATAATTGAATACCATGAAATCATTTATAAGAATGATGTATATCTCTATGTTTGACATAGAAAGATCTCTATGATATATTGTTAAGTTCTTATCTTAAAGGATACAGTAAATATTATGAAAATTATACAATTTAAAACTTTAAATTTTAGGAATCTAATATTACCCGAAGTAGTTCTATTTTCTGGAATAGGTTCCTTCTATAGAAGTATTCTGATATATTGTTCATGACTTTATAATTCATAATCTAAGCCTGATTTTTCCATACTTACATATAAAATTTTTTAAAATAAGTTCACCTGAAAACTGGAATTGAGTTGGGGTGGCTCTGTCCATCCTGCTCTGCCTCCAGGGAGTCTCTCCTGCAATTGCACCCTTTGGGGGAGACCCCTGGAAGGAAGCGGGGGGGCCAATTCTAATGGTGTCCTTCTGCACCTGGTGAATGATCTTCAACCTGAGGCATGTTTTGCAGAGATAACAGGTTTGAAAAGAAGTTGAAAATTTGCAAACTATTAAATAGCTTCCAGGTGGGAATGGAGGTGATGACAGCAGGGAAAAGAGAAAATAGGTCAGGCTCCTGATGCCTTGGGAAAACCTAAAAAGGAGAGAACTGGTTATTGGGGGATCGGTGTGCCTTTCTGGTTTTAAAAGGAAGGAAGCCTCACGCGGCTAGCAGCCATTTCCTATGGTTCATGTCTTGTTTGAGCGGGAAAGTGCTTCTCAGCAGGTTTGAAGAACAAGTAGTCTGTGAAGAAAAAATCCAAGTAAGAAACTCCATCTAGTCCGTATAGCCTGTACCACAAGAGATATCATATCATATCCTAGGGCATATCAGAAGACCCGGGTTTGATTCCTGGACCCAGTCTAGCTGCTTGTTTTGATGTGACTTTATTACCACTGCCTATTTGCCCATTTCACTTTTATCATTAATAAAAAGAACATGATAATGACTGCCCTTTCTCTGTGGATTGCCATGAAATTCTGTATCAAATAAAATAATACAGTTTTTTAAATGCCCCATGTTGTACCGTTTAACAAATGTAATTACCTTCCCAATCTTGTCTCTTGTAATTACCTATGGATCTTCTGTCACTGATGCCCGAGTAAACCTTTCACTTTCAGGCTTCTTGATTTCTGCCTAGACCTCTTCACTCTTTTCCCTGTTTAAATTACCCCTGCCTCTCTTTACCTATTTAAACTCTAAATTTAACTCCTCTAGTATCCTGGTGAAGTAGCTGTAAACCAGTGAACCAGTCTTGGTTTTCTTTTTCTAAATGAGCAGAGCTCACTCCCATACACGGTGTCTAGTAGTAACCAAACTTTTTTCAGTGTGGAGTCCCTTTAACTTCTTGACCTTTAGATTTGCCTGCAGCCAGTCTCCCAGATCAGAAGTCAGAATTAAACTCTTAGTGGACCTTTGGGAGTGCTTCTTGAGAAGTTTTCAATAAATGAAGGCACTATGCATAGAAGGGAGAAATGGAATATTTTTCAGGTAGATGATTTTCTTAGTGAAGTCTCTTATTTAGGGGAAAAGTATTTGATGGAGAATAGATGATAAGAAAAATGACTTATGTCACTCTCCAAATTTTAATAACTTCAATTTCCAATTTATATGTATTTGAAATATAATTCTGCTCTCCTTTAGTTATCAAAATTAAAACAATATAATTTTTTCATAGTAGCAAAAATGGGTAAGAACTGACTGGTTTGAGAAAGACTTAACAGGATTATTGGGATTTTTTAAAAATATTCTAGGTGGTTTTTTCACTTTTGCACTGTCATGATTTCTCAATTTTCAGTTTTTAGCCCTCTCTTAAATTGTTCCAGTTTCACAGTCTTTTAAAAACATGCTAATGAGAACATAATATGACATTTTAATATACATGTTCATAACTCAGGTTGCTTCTATTCTTAAATTATTTCTAATTTATGCCACTTTTAAATAGAAGAGACTAAGTAATTTTAAGCAATTAGTAGTGTAATCATTAGTGCTGAGCACCTAACATTAACAAATCATGAAACTTTTATAAAGTTAGTTCAAAACAAACTTCTGTTTACTTAGAAAGATTAAGTAATGGGGTAGGAAGTTGAATGGATATTTATAGAATTACCACATAAACTATACATAAGTTGATATTTTTAAAATTTGCCACTAAAAGTATGCAAAACATTATTTAATTGAGTGCTTACCATGTGCCAGGCTCTATGTAAAAAGCTAAGAATTTTTTCATCAGATACAACTATTAAGTATTATTTACAACTTACAAATGAAGTAACCAAAGTTTAGGGAGTTTAAATAACTTGTCCAAGGTTACTTGGCTGTTAAATAACAGAACAAAGGACTCAAACACAGATCTAACTTCAAAACTCTAGTTCTTAACAATTTTGCTATATTTCCTCTCCAAGACATAGAATTCTGAGTTGACCATTGCTACCATCATAAGGTCCCTGAGAAAGTGGCATACTATGTTTATAAAGTACTAAAAGAAAAGAATGATCATTTTTAAATCTTTTTTTCTCTTTTTTGTTCAAATTGAATCATTTTTATTGGTTTATCTTCAAATTTACTGACTTGTTCTGTCATTATCTGTGATTCTGTAATGTCTTTTTTCCTTTGGCTTTTATGATTTTTTCTCTTTATGGCTGATTTTCAGGAATTTGATTGTGATGTGCCTTGGTGGGTTTTTAAAAAATACTATTCATCTCGAGGTTTGTTTATAGCTTTTTGGATAAGCGAGTTTATAGATTTCATCAAATTTGGAAAATTTTCAACCATTATTTTTTCTGATATTTTTTGTGTCCAACCATCTCTTCTCTCCTTCCAAAACTCTAATTGCATATATGTTAGACTGTCTCTTGTCCCATAGGTCACTGATGCCAGGTTCAATTATTTTTAGTCTTTTTTCTTTGTGTGCATCATTTTGGATAGTTTCTATCTGTAAGTAGTCTGTAAGTTCACTGATCTTTTCTTTTAGTGTCTAATATGCTGTTAATCTTATCCAGTATATTTTACACTTCAAATATTGTATTTTTCATTTCTAAAGATTTCATTTGAGTCATGTTTTCTTTTACCTTCTTGAATCATATTTATAATAACATTTAATGTCCTCATCTGCTAATTCCATTATCTCAGTTGTTCCTGGGTCTGATTGTATTGATTTTACTCGTAGTTATAGATCATATTCTCCTGCTTCTTTGAATGACTAATAATTTTTGAATGGATGTCAAACATTAAGAGTTTTACCTTTTTGGGTACTAGATTTTTAAATTATTATTATTATTCCTTTACGATGTTATGCTTTGTGCTGGCTACAGGTAAGTTGCCTGGATCAGTCAGATCATTTTGAGGCTGGACTTTAAGTCTGTTAGGACTGTCCAGAGAAGCCTTTAGTTCAGTGCTAATTTATCCCCACTGCTAAGACAATACAGTTCTGAGAACTCTACCAGTGCCATAGGTGTTACGAGGTCCTTCTGCTGTGCATTGTGGGAACATAAATGATTCCTAACTTTGCATGGGCTTCAAATTTTGTGTAGCCTTGTG
>NW_006437736.1:7419647-7435226 GCF_000325575.1 Pteropus alecto | reverse complement strand
GCCTTGGTTAGTAGTTTTGTCTCATTCAGGCACAGGTTACTTCTCAGCCAAAGGTACCGTTCTGTAGAGCTCCATAATTCATGCCCTTCTCTCTGAGCAACTTCCTCTTCTTCTGTGCTCCGGTCCACAAATTATAGCTGCCTTGACCTTCCTAAATTCTGCTATGTTTCTCCTCAACACAGCAAGATCACTGGGCTCTGTTTGGGTTCCCCCATTCTGTACTATGGCCTGGAAACTGCCTCTAGGCAATAAGCTGGAGAAGTCATAGGGCTTACCTCATTTGTTTGACTTCTGTTAAGAATCACAATCCTGCATTGCCTACCGTGTCTGAAACTGTTGTTTCATTTACTTTATTGCTTTTCTAGTTTTATAAGGTGGGAGAGTAATTCCAGCCCCCTTATATTCCATCATGAACAGAAGTGGGGGTCTGTAATTTGACTTTTAAGATCTTTTTTTTTTAGAGCAAAGACTTACTGAATAATTTCAAATCTGATGCCAAACATGAATACTATTATATTAAAAGAGTTGTGGACTAAGAATTAAAATCAAGGTCCTAATCCTTGCTCAGTCATTTAACTTTGTGCTTCTCACAATATGGACTTCTGTGACCCTCGACCTAGAAGACGTAGAACAATTCATTTGATTTCTCAATTTAATTTTCATCTGTAGAAGGAAGGTTATGAATCTTCTTTATAAACACTGAGGTGATATAAAGTGTGAACTCAAGAAAATGTGTGTTGATTGGCTTAGATTAATCTATTTTCAAACAGAAGCTAGCTTATTGTCACTTAACAGTCTTTATTATTTACATTTATTTTTAGGCACCATACTGGACATACCTTTTATGTGCACTCGGACTTTTTTTCTACCAGTCACTGGATGCTATTGATGGGAAACAAGCCAGAAGAACAAATTCTTGTTCTCCTTTAGGAGAACTTTTTGACCATGGTTGTGACTCTCTTTCCACAGGTAAAGTAACTATAATTGTGTTTTCTTCTGTTTTTGTTTTTTGTTTTATTATTTGTTTGTTTGTTTGTTTGTTTTTAAAAATGGCTTAAAAACTAAATGAACTGAGCTGTTTGGTCAATTTTTTTTTTTTTGGATAGGTGTACATTTGGGAGCAATTTTGCACAGTGTATTTTTAAAGTATCTCCAAGAATTTATTTTGTTCAGTGTACCTTAACACCAAGATTATGTACCTTAAAACTCTATTTTTGAATAGTACAGGGCAGTTTTTTTTCACTAATTGTTTCTAATTCTTAATGGTTTTTAAACCTTGTTTCTTTCAGTATTTATGGCAGTTGGAGCTTCAATTGCTGTTCGCTTAGGAACTCATCCTGACTGGTTGTTTTTCTGCTCTTTTATTGGGATGTTCATGTTTTATTGTGCTCATTGGCAGACTTATGTTTCGGGCGTGTTGAGGTTTGGAAAGTAAGTATGTATTTTAAGTTGTACATTTGAAAATACAACTGAATGTATTTTTACAATCTGTTATAGTTCATTTATCTATAATAAGGAGGACAAAGCTTCAGTCAGGAATTTAAATTATCTTTTAGCTTATTGGAGCATCTGTAAATCTTATACCTTAATTTAAGTCTTTTAGGTATTTTGCATGTTATAGTTACATATTTGATAATAATTTTATTTTCCCCTTCTCTAAGTTACTAGCCCAAACTTACATTAGACAGGAGAAAGAGAAAAGTAAGGGACTCGAATAATATAGAAAAAGGATATGCAGTAGTTAAGTAAACAGCATTTGACTTATAAGATAATAAGATATGGAATCTAAAGGTCCTTTTGTTCAAATCTTCTTGTGCCAAAAAGGAGGACCTGTTTACAACAGTCACCAACAACAGGTAATTGTGAGACTCTCAGCTGTAGTAGACAATTGGTGAGATAATATAAAAGCATCTTATAAATGTTAGAGCTAAACATTCAATGACATATATGCCTCTGATGCCTCTTTCTGAGACACCAAGAAATAGTGCACAAAGTAGGAACTCTGTTCTCTATTTCTGTTTCCCGTAGGTCCCTCTCTGCCTTTATTCTTTAAGAACCATCTGCCATTGGCTCATTCTCAGCTTTGGCTTCCCATGTCTAATGATTCTTTTCAGCCCACTTTATTGCTGCATAAGAGAAAGATTAACTCTGAAACAAAAAATTTCTGATAATGATAAAGGTGAGGAGAAACTCAAAACTATGGATCATTTAGCAGAGGGAAGGCCTTGGGCAGTATTCACACTGATTCTAAGTTAGGGAATATTTGCAGCTACCACTTATTGAGCACTGCATGTTTCTAAGTGCTTTACATGCATCATTTAAGGGTATTACCTCCATTGTATAAATGAGGCAGAAAGGTTCTATAACTTTCTTATACTGCCAATAAGTGTAGATCCAGGATTAAAACTCAAATCTGTTTGACTCCAAACTCCACACTCTTAATGACTGCTGCTTAGCACTATGGGATCAACATTGTATTAGATGCTGTGAAAAGATACAAAATGAATTTTTTTTAAAAACCTGTTTTAGGAACTATATAGTATACTATATTAAAAGGAGGAAATAATACTTCTATGACACTGCTAATACTGCCTGTAACCAAGTGTGAAATAACTTGCTTTAGGTTTCCACAAGCACTGAAGAAATTGTAGGTAAGAAGACAATTGTAGGCTGAATTAGTTTAGGAAAACTTTTATAGGAAATATGTGTCATTAGCTGATTCCTTACCTACTGGTCAAGAGCCCAAGGATCAAAAAGCCTGGCTAAAAATTCAACAACTGTGTAAAATTAAGAATCTGTACTGGCTTCCAGGCAACCCCTAGATGGCAGAGTAGATAAACATTGTGCTGGCCTCCCACGACCACATCACAATTACAACTAAACTATAGAACAACCATCACTGAGAGTCACCTGAAGTCTAGCTGAACAGAAGTCCTATAACTAAGGATATAAAAAAGAAGCCCAGGGTTCCAGTGCTGGGGAGAGAAGTCCCCATAACTTTTGGCTGTGAAAACCAGAAGAGATTGTGGCCGAGTAAGATGGAGGAATGCACATCCAAGCTGGTTCCAGTGGCTTTTCCATACAAATGATCAGCGTAGGCTCATGCTGCAGACTTTCCTAAAACCTCAGAGATTCAAAAACCCCAAAAGAGCAGCATCTGGCTTCGGCATGCCTCATACATCTTGCTAAGCAACCCCAAGCCCAGCACTAGTGGGAACCAACCTCAGATCTCAGCTTAGCTTCTCCCAGGCATCTCCAAACCCAGCACAGTGGCAGCCATCTGTAGATCACTTTGTAAGTTATACGAAGTGGCCTTGTGCAGGGCACAGACAGAGGCTGACCTTAGTCTGCACTAGACCCCCTTTCAAAAGGCCCCAGAACCAACACGCCCAGTGGTTAGCTTCAGACCACACCAGAACACTACCCAACCACCTCCACAGAAGACACACCCAAAGGTCAGACTCAGTAAGCACCAGAGCCCTGCTAAAGTGAATCCTGCTCCATAGGGTCAGCCCTGCACAATAACTCCTCCACTGTAGTCACAGCCAGTCCTCACAACCAATCATCCTGAGGGTCAGTTCCTCTTATTGATGTGCCAACAGCAATCAAGGCTCAACTACAGTAGGATGGCACACACAACCCACACAAGGGATATATCTGTAGCACCAGCTCAGGTGACTAGGGAGACTGCTCCACTGGGCCCCAAAGGACACCTACTACATAAGGCCATTCTGCCAAGACTGGGAGACATAGCAGCTCTACCTAATACATAGAAACAAACACAAGGAGGCAGCCAAAATGTGGAGACAAAGAAGCATGTCCCAAATGAAAGAACAGAACAAAACTCCAGAAAAACAACTAAACAAAATGGAGACAAGCAATCTACCAAATGCAGAGTTCAAAACACTGGTTATAAGGATGCTCAACGACCTCAGTGAGAACTTCAACAAAGAGAAAGGAAACATAAAAATCAAGATAGAAAACATAAAAAGGAACTAGTCAGAAATGAATACAATAACTGAGGAATCAACAGTAGATTAGATGAAGCAGAGAACAGTGATTTGGAAGATAAAGTAGCAGAAAACACCCAATCAGAACAGCAAAAAGAAAAAAGGATCCAAAAGCATGAGGATAAGTTTAAGGGAGTCTCTGGGACAAAATCAAGCATACCAACATTCAAATCATAGGGTTACCAGAAAAAGAAGAGCAAGAGCAAGGAACTGAAAATATATTTAAAGAAATAATGACAGAAAACTTCCCTAACCTGACAAGGGAAATAGACATACAAACCCAGGAAGCATAGATAGTTCCAAACAATATGAACCCAAACTGGTCCACACCAAGACATCATAATTAAAATGACAAAGGTTAAAGACAAAGAGAGAGTCTTAAAAGCTGCAAGAGAAAAGCAGTTACCTACAAGCAGGCTTCCATAAGACTGTCAGCTGATTTCTCAACTAAAACTTTGCAGGCCAGAAGAGACTGGCATGAAATATTCAAAGTGATGAAAAACAAGAACCCACAATCAAGGTTACTCTAGATAGCAAAGCTATCTAGAATCAAGAGACAGATAAAGAGCTTCCCAGACAAGAAAAAGCTAAAGGGGTTCATCACCAGCAAACCAGCCATACAAGAAATGTTCAAGGGAGTTCTTTAAGAAGAGGGGAAAAAAGACCAAAAATATGAATAAAATGGCAATAACTATGTATTTATGAACAATTACTTTAAATGTAAATGGATTAAATGCTCCAAACAAAAGAGGGTGGCTGAATAGATAAGAAGCCCCTTACATATGCTGCCTATAGGGGACTCACTCCAGATCAAAAAACACACACAGAGACTGAAAGTAAAAGGATGGAAAAAGATATTTCATGAAAATGGAAACAGGAAAAAAAAAAAAAAGCTGGGTTAGCAATACTTATACCAGAGAAAATAGGCTTTAAAACGAAGGCAAGGACCCAGTAATTTCACTTCTGGGTATTTATCTTAAGAAACAAAAAATACTAATTTGAAAAGACATATGATTTCATATGTTCAATGCAGCATTATTTACAATAGCCAAGATATGGAAGCAACCTAAGTGTCCATCAATAGATGAATGGATGAAGAAGTAGGACATAAATAGAATGGAATATTACTTGCCATTTACAACAACATGGATGGTCCTACAGGGTATTATGCTGAGTGAAATAAGTCAGACAGAGGAAGACAAATACCATGTGATTTCACTTACATGTGGAAGTTTAAAAACAAAATAAACAAAACAGAAACAAACTCATAGAACAGAGAACATTTTGATAGTTACCAGATGGGAGAGACATTGAGAGGATAAGTGAAAAAGGAGAAGGAATTAAGAAATACAAATTGGTAGTTACAAAATAGTCATGGGAATGTAAAGTATAGCATAGGGAATATAGTTATTCCTGTTGTAATAACTATGTATGGTGTCAGATGGGTACTGGATTTATTGGAGTGATCACTTCCTAAGTTATATAAATGTCTAATCACTGTTTTATACACCTGAAACTAGTATAATATGTCAATTGTAATTGAAAAATAAAAATTATTTTTAAAAATCTGTACCTATTTATAGATTGATATGCTAAAATAGAAAAATAAAAAAATTAAAAAAAATAAAGTCTATTTTATCTGATAGAAAAGTAGCTTTGCAAAGTCTAATGCATTTTACTTTGCTCTATTTGCTATAGTAAACTGGAGTAATGTAATAATGTAATGTTCTGTTTAATTGTTGTTATTATTTAACAACTAACATTTTACCTTTTTGGCTTCTAATATCATTAAAAATTTTTCTGAAATGAATTAGTTCACATTCCTAGCCTAGCGGTAAATTTTACACTCATATGCTATTAATTAAGAGCCTAATGTGTGCCTAGAACTGGAGATACAAATCTGAGTCACTTGTGGATGGAATATGCCAGGATGATTGGGGTAAAAAGCATTCTAGGCAGAAGCATGAGGAAAGAAAGTACTCAGAACATTAAGGAAATGGATATTGTAATTCAGCATCAAGTTATATAGGGAGTAGAGGAGATCCAGCAGTACTCCCAGGGGGCAGCCATTTAAAATACTAATTCTGTATGGCAGAGATCCTAAGCAGTATATTTTTTCACTTTGCCAAAGTAAGAATATCACAGAGCATTGAGTAGAATAGATTGATAATCCAGTTTAACATTACTAGGAAGATCTATATACAGGACATCAAGCCTCTAAAGATGCTTACAATCTAGGGTCAGTATCAATTATCTATTGGTGAGGATGGATTTCCTAAAAATATGTCAATTTTTGATATGTTTGATTTTTATAGTGTTTATATTACTGGAGTATAGATATATGAAACCAGGCCAAAGACTCTCAGGATATACTGTGAAAATTTGTTTCATGAATATATTCTTGATTTAAGCCTGTTTAATATGGTTTCTTTCTTTCTGAAAGACAAAAAAATAATATCAAGTGAGTTTAATTGGGCTAAAAAAACATAAAATTTTACTAATATTACTACATTTTGCCACTTAATTTTTTCCAATTTTCAGTGCCTTTTAAATTACTTAGTAGTCGATATTGATTCTGCTTTAGTATACTAAAAGCAGACGCTTTAAAATCAGACTGGGTACAAATTCTGGCTCTAACATACCACTTGTTTGACCAGAAATAAGTTATGTAACTTCATTTTCTTCAGTTTCTTCATCTGTAAAATGGAATTAATCATAATTGTATTAAAAGAGTCATTGTGAATATTAAATAATAATGCATGTAAAGGACTCTATACAGAATCTGGAGGACAGAAGTACTTAGTAATAAAGTTAGCATTATCATGCCAAGCTCTTTTATTTTAATTCTATTTCTTTTGTATATTTACTTTTTCATGAGTGACATTAAAAAGTAACTTACTAAAAGAAAATCAGATGTCTCGTGTATTAAATTAGTAAGTTATTGATAAGGAACTTATTTCATAAGGAAATAAGCATACAGAAGAAATTTAGTTAAAATAAATTTGAGGATGGAAGGTCAACATATTATTGAGTGACTATTGAATAATGATGTAATATTTATACAGTGAAGTTGAATATTTTTGCAATAATTATATAAATAAATATTGAGCTTCTAGTGTATGCTAGTCCCTGTACTAGGCTCTAAGGTAATAAGGAAACAAGACGGACAAAAATCCCTATCCCCCTGAAGTTTACATTCTAATATGGGAGACAGACAGTAAAGCGAACTGAACAAGTGACTACTACATATAATACATTAGATAGTGGTACAGTTCTTGTCAAGACCTGTAAAGATTCTGAAATTTTACACTTCTTACAAGCTACCAAGTAAGTCTGTTAATGTTTCATAAAGACAAAACTCCTGGGTCAGAGACAGTACAGCTTTATTACTGATGGCAAAAGCAGTAGACAAAGGTTCATGTTGCCTCACCCCCCACCCCCCGCCACTTCTAAGTCTCATCGAGGCCATGCAGGTGGGACTAGATGAATGCCTGCAAATGCAGTTGGTTTCATTATGGCAGAGGGATGCTGGGGAATCTTTTATAGTAAGCAGAAGCAAGCCTGCTCTTCAAGGGGAGAAGTATCCTCAACCTTCAAAGTTGCTCACTGCATATGCAGCCCTGAGAAATGGCCAGGTAAAAAGTGTTCAGCAAGAATGCACAGGGATGCTCAGGGTCCATGGAAAATTGCCTCTCTTAATTCTAAGAAGAAAAATTAAGCAGGGAAGGAAGAGAGTGACTATTTAAAAACTATACTATGTTTCTTATGAATATGCAAATACTGTTCCATACTGTTTCAAAGAACAGAAATAGAAATACCATGCTATTTTACTTGTGGATATTTTAATTGTTATATGTTTTATCTCTTGAAAATAAGTAGATTTCAGTGCAAATATAAATGTTAAACCTTGAATTAGATATTTTAAACCACAAAACATTATTTTTAACTAAAATTTTCAACTGTTAAAGATTTTTTTTAGTTCATTAGTGATACATTTGTTTGTAGTTTCTTAGCACAGTCAGTGGAATAATTTATAGGACTACAGTTAAAATCTGTCTGTATATTAATGCCTGCCACGTGAGATAAGGCATATCTTATTTATAGCTAGTTTGTTCCAGTGTAGCAAGGGTCTTATGAAATTCAGTAGAGCAAACAATGCTTAAAGCTTAATTTAAAAATCTAAACCAAGTCCAGTGTTAACTCATAATATGTGATATTTTGTTATTTACATGTGAATATTTAGACTCAATGTTAATTTTCTTTCAAAAGCATGAGAACTTCTCTGTGTTATGAAGTGTATTTCTCAAAAAATTTATGGTAAAGGACTAGTTTCTTCTCTCCACCCATTATGGACTAATAACATGCAATTAAAAAAAAAACAGACTTACAGAATAGTCCCCAATATTTCATTTGGTTCTACAGATACAAAATGACTGTCAAATTAGCATATAAGTTTCTAAATGCTTGCTCTCAATTTCTATACTTATCTCATCATAGACTAGTAACAAACCCTAGACCACTCTTTGAATAGCACTATTATATATTGTACGCTATGACAACAGTTTAGGAGGTAAGATATACCTGCACCCTATCCCCAATACTCATCTTTTTTGGACACAGTTTTTGCACTTGATCTTAGCCAAAAGGCCGAGAAGCCATGGACACAGTTTTTAAAAACTCAGACCCATTAATGAGTTCTCTAAGTTTGTACATTGTTATACAGAATATTCTTTGTCTAATATAGCTCTCAAGCTTCAACTGTCTCTTCATATTTAAAATATTTGAGGATTTGGTGAAGGATTCCACTCTTTTTATCATATCAAAAGTTGTAATTTAAAATCTGTGGCATTAATGATGTATATGTGAAACCAAGGTTCCTTGCTCAATCCTTGTATGTGTCATTTAGTTCTACTTAGTTCTATTTGGTTCTCTTACCCCTATCAGCTTTCCTAGTTGCTCTGGTCACTAGTCATACTCTTGGAAAATTATGAATAACAGTGTAATTCTACATAGCATTGTTAGTGGAAAAAGTGCAAAACTCTGATATAGTAGGAAACGTGTTGGTTCTGAAGTCATTTTCCTATAGCAATATCCAGCTGATCTAATACAGGCATGGAAAAATCATTTTAGTTTTCCTTTTCAAGAAACAAGAATAATATAGCTCATAAGACTCATGATAGATGCTTAATAAATGTTAGTACCTTTTCCCCTTTTTCTCAAGTACCATACATTGTTTTCCTTTTCCAACTAACGTGACTATTTCTCCATGCAGCCTGGAGGCCTTGGTTTGCCTGCCATTGATCTTATATACTGGATATCATTATTCATAGTTTCCTTTTATTTGTGGGTTAATGTTCAGTTCACCTTTTTCCTCCTAACTGCCTCCAAAATAACTCAGTTGAGAAGTGGTTTCCATATCTGGTTTTATTTTGTCATCTAATCCCTACATTTCTTATATTTGCAAAGCAATAAGTATTCCTGTAGCATCTAAGGACTCCAGGGGCATCCAAGTGGAGATGTAAAGTAGGTAGACAGATATAAAAATATGGAGCTCAGAAGAAGATATGGATTTAGAGATACGGATTTAGAGGTCATTAGCACATAGATAGTAGTCTTAAGTACAGATAAAATTGTTCAGAGAATCTAAAAGAAGAAAAGATGGAATTCTGGAAGTAGTAGCATTTAAGATATGGTGGAAGAAGCAGTCTGAGAAGGAGCCTGAGAAAAGCTTCCAGCAGGGTAGAAGAATTAGGAGAGAGAATGGAATTTAAAAAAACATCGCAAAGCATTTCAAGAAAGAGGGAGTGATCAGCATTTTAAATATTGTAGAGAAGTTATGCAAGATAACTGAAACGTATTCCTTAGATTCAACAAATTGAAAGATACTACCTTAAACAGTTTTAGTAGAATAGGGCCAAAAACTAGACTAGAATAGATTAAGCAGCAAATATAAAGAGGAGAAAAATATAAATGTAGACTACTTTTTAGTTAGCTCGTTTATGGAACAAAGGAGAGAGGAGTTGACAGCTTCAGGAGATGCAGAATAGAGACTGATGTTGGCTAATTTAGTGGTTCTTTGAAGGAAATTTAAGCATGTTTATATGTTAGGAGGAAAACGTCTGTAAAAACAAAAAAGTGTTGGTAACTTTAATAAAGAAAACTGTTAGAATTTTCCTCGCTTTTTAAGTTAAATTGACTTGAGAGTATTTAAGAATTTGTCTTAAATTATCTGGTTGTTTTAATGTTATTTTTCCTTATTATGAAAGTAATACATAATTGTTATTAAAAAATTCAAACTTTACAGAAGTACATAAAGTAGAAAGTAAAAAGCCTTTTGTGATCTCAGTGGTAACGGCTACTAGCAATTCTAAATATGCTATAAAAGTTTTTTTCCCTATGTATATATTAATGTTTACATATTTGTGAGCACATGTTGTTCTATAGGTTTTTTCACTTAACAATGTAGTCAATTGATAATTCAATGATGGAACAAAAGGTAAAAATAATCTAAGCCTATACAGATTTTTACATCTTTGATATTTAATAAATGGTTAACCTTCATATTCAGAAATTTTATTTACAAACATCTTTTCTGTTCTTTGTCCTTCCTCTTTAGAGTGGATGTAACTGAAATTCAGGTAGCTTTAATGATCGTCTTTGTGTTGTCTACATTTGGAGGAGCAACAATGTGGGACTATACGGTAAAACTGAATATTTGAATTTACATTTAAGTACTTTTTAAATATTTAGTCAAAACATTGCATTATTAATTTTCTTCAGAAACCCTTGGCATTGTATTTAATATTCATTCCTTTTCTTAACCTTTTCCCTTCATTTTGTAATTTTATTATCCTGCGTACCTTATTATGGCATTTTCCCCTATGCATGAATATATTACTGCATAGAAGAAAATGACCCCATTTCCTTAATAGAAAATTAAATACACTAGTTGAACTACCTTTTCTAGGCCAAAATGTATCTCATAAATTAGATATTTAGGAAAGCAAATTCAATAAAATATTTTACATTTGAAACTTGTCCCTCATTATTAGGAAAGAAATGTTGCTAATTTGCATTTTTTATAATCAATGAGGTGAAGTTTCCTATATTAATGAGTGTTTTTATTTTCTGTGTGGTTGGTGACCCTCAGTATTTTGATAAAAGTTGACTCTCAGGAAGCCACTGTCATAAATTCATGCTTTGCAAAGGAAGAAACTATAAAGAAACAAATTATTCTGTCTCTACAACCAAAGTCCACAACACTGGCTGGCTCACAACCTCATGCCCATAGAGTTAAGAAGAATAAGGATAATATCGATAGCCAACAACTAACATTTATTCAACATTTATTATGTTCCTAAACATCTTACTATCACTGTTACATCTGATCCTCAGAACAATCCTATAAAATAGGTACTATCATTATTTTATAAACAAGTTTTAGAATAATTAATTTATTCAAGAACCCATAGTAAGTACTGGAGCTAGGAATTAAGTAGATTCCAGACTCGTATGTTTTTAATCACTAAGCTATGTTATACCTCCAGTGAAAATAGTAAGAAATAAAAAACTAAACATTCTCTTACTGTAAGATCCCTTGGTATTTACCCAAATAAGTTGAAAATTATATCCACACAAAAACCTGAATATGGATGTTTATAGCAGCTTTTTTCATAATTGCAAAAACTTGGAAGCAACCAAGATGTCCCTCAGTAGGTGAATGGATAAACTATGGTACATAGAGGCAATGGAATATTAATTAATGTTAAAAAGAAAGAACCGTCAAGCCATGAAAAGACATGGAGGAACCTTAAATGTGTATTACTTAATGGAAGAAGCCAACCTGTAAAGGCCATGTATTATATGATTCCAACTCATATTGTATGACATTCTGGAAAAGGCAAAATGATGGAGATAGTGAAAAGTCACTGGTTGCTAGAGGTTTGGGGGAAGGGAGGATAAACAGATAAAGCAAGAAAGATGTTTAGGGCAGTGAAACTATGTTGTATGATACTGTAATGGTAGATACCTGTCATTATGCATTTATCTAAACGCATAGAATGTACAACACCGAGACTGATCCCTAATGTAAACTCTAGACTTTGGGTGATAAGATGTGTAAATGTAGGCTCATGGATTGTAAAAATGTACCACTCTGGTAGGGGATGTTGATAGTGGGGGAGGAGTGGGATGCGGGGGCATATGGGGACTCAGTGTACTTTCTGTACAATTATGCTGTGAACCTAAAATTGCTCTAAAAAGTCTATTAAAAATAGTAATATTTCTGTGGCATTTATAGTTTCAGAATTGCCAATTACAGTTCATATCACTAGGCTCAGAAATAGACTTTGAACAATTTTTAAGTCATGGTACATTCCCTGAGACATTCATATTCCTTCTCACCATATAAGAATAATAGAATCAAGTACATGCTTCTAGAATATAATAGAGGGATGCAATGTCTTTTATGGTAGCTGCTCTGCTAGTACCCATAAGAAGGTGAATGTGGACCTAGAGGCAATAAGGCAACTCTAGTCATTAAGTCAAATGGGGTTGTCTTAAATTTGGAATTCTGATTTAGCTTTAATGGGAAAAAATTTAACTTAATCTTAAAATCATTCCATTCAATGTTTTGGCAATACTATAGGAAGAAAGCAAATCTGCTTATTCTTACCAACAAGAATACTTATTTTAGATGTAGATTTTCTAAATTTAATTTTTAATCTGTAGTTTCCACAGATTTGGGTACAATATTTCAAAGTCTTCAAAGCACAATAGCCTGCAGCTTTTGGCAATTCACTGTTACTGTTTTTTTTTTTTTAAATCTTTTGCTGCCTTTGGAAGTTTCTTTGAACAGCAATTGACTAACAGGTAAATATACTGCTAGAGATTTAATCCTGGATATTAACTACACAAAATGTTTGCATGCACACACATCATGATTTTTTGTCACATTCATGATACAGATCATGGTGTCTGCCTTTCCTTTGATGCTGCCTTTTAGAAGTACTAAATCTAAGTGAACTATCCTTTTTACATTCCTTTGTCAGATGAAGGCTTGTGAGATTAAATATCTCATCACAATTATTTAAGTAGACTTAGCTGAATTGGGTGGATTCATTTTCACTTAATGAGTAAACCATCCAAAGAAAAGTTACCACTTCAGGCTACATTCCAGAAGTTAAGTTTTGATTATAAGAAAAAGGATAGCTTATGGTACAGGGCCATATCATAATGTTTTACTGTTCAATAGGAAAAGAAATTCTGTGCTGTTAATGATTTGTTTGTTTCCTCTACCCTTAAAGATACCTATTCTAGAAATAAAATTGAAGATCTTCCCAGTTCTTGGAGTTGTAGGTGGAGCAATATTTTCCTGTTCAAATTATTTCCATGTTATCCTCCATGGTGGAGTTGGCAAGAATGGATCCACTATAGCAGTAAGACATTAATTTCATCATTTAGTATTAATTTTATGCTAAAATTTCTTATCACCATCTGCAGAGATAACTAAAAATATGCCGAAGTTCAAGAACGGGGAAGGGAACTAAAGGATTTTTTTAGGCACATAATATAAAAGCTTTTTAAAAACAGTTCAGACTAATAATAAAGCATTTTTCTTTTTTCTATGACCTTTCTGAGTAGACTTTTCTGACATTCTGTTTACTCATTCACTATTTCAGTACTGTACATAATCAAGAGTTCTCATTTGTTTTCTTGCATTTTGTGCCTTGCGCTAATAAGGAGAGGAGAATAGTTAGGGAATGAGTGTCTGATTGAATGGCCAGAAAGCTGCCAAGGGTCAGTTTCACATATGGGGTAATTTGTTACTAATGAAGTAAATTTTATTGAAATTTCATTAAAATATATTTTTAAAAACTATTCTAATATTTTAAAAGGTAAAATTTTTAACCTTAATTCTTAAATTGAGTGAATAGACCTTGTGTTTTGTATTCTTCACACTTTGCTCATGCTATAATACTTTGTATTTATTTATTTGTTTTAAAATTTCTTTAATAATTTATGTAGGAATCAGAATTCCTGCCAAGTTTTTAAACAAATATAATGTTTTTTTATAAAAGCATATTATCATCTTCAAGCTAGTTGAATATAAGTACTTATTCCAGTGATGCCATCTTCTATCAAAACATTGTTAGAATGGCTTTTTAGAATTGCTTTAAGCTATAGCTCATTCTCTTTCTCATCGCTTCTTGACCTTCTCAGCCTAAGTTCTTTAATTTCTTTGGTGCTATAGTTCAAAATCCAGTTTAAGGATGGATTTGATTTTTTAAAAAGTCAAAGTCATTTGAAGCTAGATCTTAGAAATAAGAGGAATAATAAACATGAAATACAGCATGTTTGGTTAAAAAATTCTCATCTTAAAGACTTATAAATTGGTTCTCAAGACAATTCAAAGGAATCTATGTAATTCATAAATTATCAATCTTTATGAATACATTTTATATACATAATTCAAAAGCAAAATATAAAACTCATTTAGATATGTAAGTTCTGATATATTTGGAAAAATTCACTTGTTTTTTGAGGTATTTTATCTGTTGACCTCAATATAGTACTATGCATAAGGTACTTAGGAATTCTTGTTGCTTGACCATGAATGATAAATAGAGCACTAGCTGGAACATGAGTTCCACAAAAGAAAACATGATTCAGTAAGGATCGGTGTCCACTTTAGAGAATATTTTACTAGGAAAAAATTGATTAACTGTTTGAAGGAAGATAAATTGATACTATCATGAAGAAGTGATAATTTCAGACTTAAACTGGTATTTTTCCACCTTTTTTAGGAGGTTTTCTTGAATAAAATCTACAGAACTATAATACAGATAAAAGCACTATTTTATTAGTCTAATTTTTATAAATTATTACTATATAGTATAGTATTTTATATGATTTTATAGAATTACTATAATTTTATAGTAAGTTATAATTTAAAACATGTAAACTTAAACAAGAATGTTTTAATCAACACATTTAAATTGATAGTTATAGGTTTAGTAAGTATTAAAACCAAATTTTTCAATATTTTGTTTAAGACAAGCAGTGCTGAGAGAATCCTTATTCACAGATAAAAATGTAATGGGTTGGACTGTACAATGTTATATAAAAGTGCATTTGCAGTCTAAATGCAATAAATAAATAAAAATGGACGGATGGATAGATGGATGGATGGATGGATGGATGGATGGATGAGATAGATAGATGGATGAGATAGATGGATGAGATAGACAGATGGATGAGATAGACGGATGACAGAGACGGATGGATAGGATAGATAGATGGATGAGATAGATAGTTTAGATAGATTATAGATAGATTAGATAGATAGATTAGATGGATAGATTAGATAGATTAGATAGATAGATTGGATAGATAGATTGGGTAGATTAAATAGATAGATTAGATAGATTAGATACATTAGATTAGATGGATAGATTAGATAGATTAGATAGATGGGTTGGATCGATTAGATAGATAGATTAGATAGGTAGATTGGATAGATTAGATAGATTAGATAGATTAGATAGATAGGTTGGATAGATTAGATAGA
>NW_006437736.1:7358916-7419502 GCF_000325575.1 Pteropus alecto | reverse complement strand
ATAGATAGATAGATAGATAGATATAGATAGATGGTGTAGTTGGTATAGAGACCAAGGCAGAATTAAACTCTTCCTAGTCAGTGATTAAGATATTTTGTAAAATTGACAGGTTAAGCTTTGTTTCAATATCTGGACAAAAATATGTTAACTTGGCAATCCAAGTGTTGATGGCCTTTAGCATAGAAGAATTTAGTATAAATTGTTATTTTTTTAGTTATGTTTTAAATGTGTATGTATATAAAATTGGAATCAAACATCTACGGCATTGTATTATGTCTGTGTTACCCTAGGGTTCTTTGAAAGTTTGAAAAGCACTGCTAAAGCCTGTATACTCCTTCGGCCATACACTATATTACACTCTTCTCTGGGTCTCTAGTTCCTAACACAAAATAGATGCTCAGAAAATGCAATGTAATAAATGCAATGTTAAAATGTGATGCTGATTTTCTGCTTTATCCATTAGGGCACCAGTGTTCTGTCACCTGGACTTCACATAGGAATTATTATTATACTGGCAATAATGATCTATAAAAAGTCAGCAACTAATGTGTTTGAAAAGCATCCTTGTCTTTATACCCTAATGTTTGGATGTGTCTTTGCTAAAGTCTCACAAAAATTGGTGGTAAGAATTTCTTTTAATTTATGATTCATGGTATAAATAACATACCTAGTCCTCAAACACAAAGCTGGAAACTATTTCATACAGTAGGTAGGTTTTTTTTGTGACATTATCAAAATATATAGTTCCTTATTTGTGCTCCAAGTAAAACTGTGAGTTACTGTTAAATTCAGGGACACAGACTCTTTACTATATAGTAATAAGTTCTTTTAATTATTTCCTTAGCTATAATTATCAATTATAACTTTCTTATATCAAGGAATTTTAATATTGAAATGTTAATAAGCTACCCAGTCATCCAGTCATGAATTTGAAAAGTTTTAGATTCAGTATTTCTATATCAAATAAATGTTCTCCTTACCTTATTTGTCTTAATAGTGAATTAGTTATAATCAATTCTGTCCTGAAAATAAAAGCTAAAATGTTTAAAATTTAATAGTGAAATTATTTTGTTTACTTTTTTATAGATAGCTCACATGACTAAAAGTGAACTGTATCTTCAAGACACTGTCTTTTTTGGCCCAGGTCTTTTATTTTTAGACCAGTACTTTAATAATTTTATAGACGAATATGTTGTTCTATGGATAGCAATGGTAAGTTCTTTTCTGCTAAGATTTTTATTTATTTTTAAAAGATGTCAGCACTATGCTTAAGAGTCATTTCAGTGAAATATCAGGTAGTCTCACTAGTCTATACATTATTTAAATGTTTCTATAAAATTACTTCTTTTAAGCTGTGAATTGTTTTTTCTTAAATATAGAAAGGGCCCAAATATCTGGAAGTCTTGCTCCCAACAACCTAAATCCTTAAAAACACAACTGTGTACCTTAAAAATTACTATCTTTCTCTCCTCCAAAAAATAGTATGAAGATGTCAAAAGTCATTTTACTCTGCCCAAAGGACTACAGCACTTATTAGTGTCTTTTACTTAATCAAACTTGTTAGAATTATTCTGAGCTTATAGCAGGTAACAGGTAAATTAGATGGAGTTAGTGTTAGGAAAGGTGGGCACTTACTGCATCAAGAACTGTCAGCTAATAGTGAAACAAAACAGAACTGACATTATTAAAAGTATAGGATTCTGGGACCATTTTGTGCTAGAAGTAACCCTATATATCTGTATGGCCCTTAAGGATAGTGCATAATTTATAATAATGATGATGACTCTCATCAAGCAAACATTAAATTCTCATTGATTATATTCTGCTTAAGTGATATGGTTAATACATATATTCAAAATATGCATTATTATTCAAAATGATATATAGAATTATGGTACTTGAGAGAGAAGCTTTAGCCATCAGAGGAAAAGAAAAGCAGTGTTGGCAACATTTTAATCACGAAATTGGATAAAGGAAGTATTATTAACTTTTTTGAGACATCTTTATGGTTGGTCTTCAGTTATGGTGGTATTGAACAATCTGCTATATTTTTCCGTACCTCTGGACCTCACTAGGCTTCATCAAATTGTCAGTGATCTATAAACACATATTAAAATGAACTAAAAGAAACCATGCAGTGAATCTTTGGATAATTTGAATAATCTACTTGTTAGATTTAGGCACTGAAAAAACTATATCTGTTCTGTGCATGGACCATTGAGGTACATATATCTGATGATCATTTATACTAGGTTCTATAGTAGTATACTTTTTCTGGAGTAAATTAGTAATATCTATACTTAGTCCATTCAAAAGTCGTCTATTCTTCAAATGGTAGTGAGATGTAAATCTTAATCCTTGAAAGTTTTCAGGCAATAGTCTAAAAAGTTTGCAAATCAGAATAATTTCCTTTGTTTTTCTATCTACATAAAATACTTTTAAAGCTCTGAAACAGTCTAAATTTAAGAAATAGGGAGAAATTATTCAAAATATCTGAAAATTCAATGTAAGGTTTCATTTAGTGAAAAATATTACCAAGTGGAATTAACATAATTAAAATATCGTGTTAAAAATTCAAGCACATACTTCGTAATAAGTTGTCTAGTTTACACTGGTGGTGGAGATTACACTGAGAAAGTCAAATTCAGTTTTTCTTTAAAACACCACGTGGGCCACAATTAAAAACAAGAACACAAAGCATTATGTGAACCAAACAAAACTCGTGTACCCTATGGCATCCTTAGGGAAAAAGGTTCTTGCTTCAGAGAGAAAAAGGTCAGATGGAGCTTTTCAAGTAAATGATAGGGAGATTTTCCCCTCGTGGGTAAGAATTCCCTCTTCATCAGCAGAGCTGTGAGGCTCTTTCTGAAAGAAAGCATTTGCCCCTGGTCTCTGGGGAAGTTTTTAAATAGTGTGCTTTCCTCAATTTTGTATGCAACACAATTTGTATATGCCTCCCTCAATTATGGTGTCTTTTCCAGGCCATTACTTTCTTACAGCTAAGGTTAAAGGAATAAGAAATGTGTGTCATGGAATTTCATTATAATGACTGAGAGCCCTATTAGAAATTTGTGGCTTTGTTGTATAGCAGAAAATTGAAAGAATGTGGACTCAAAACGTACATTCTGTTACTTTCCAGCTTTTGTAGTTGTCTAGTTTTTTACCACTCTGAGCTTTAGTTTCTATAACTGTAAAATACCCTGCATATTCCAGAGGACTATAGTGAGGTCCAAATATGGAATGTATGAAAGTACAATAAAGTGAATTTTTCGGTGAAGAATTTTAAGGTTTGAGAGATTGGCAGGCAGGGGTGGGGTGGGGGGCAGAAAAATAGCTGCTGCTTCAGAAAAGTACACCATAATCCACTTTATATTTTCTCTTTTGCTTCTAAAGGTCATTTCTTCATTTGATATGATGATGTACTTTAGTGCCTTGTGCCTGCAAATTTCAAGACACCTTCATCTAAATATCTTCAAGACTTCATGTCATCAAGCACCTGAACAGGTTCACAAGCATATTGACTAATAGCCCAAGGAAAAAGAGGAGAAGCAGTTAGGGGAACCTAGGAGTGAAGGAAATCCCCTTTTGCAGGAGGCTAGTATACTATCAAATAAGGTTATATTTAAATATAAAACATTAAGTCCTATAGATTCCATTATGTCTATTTCAGTTGTGAAGACTTCATTATATATCAACATTTTTGACCACAGATATTATCAGAGTAATACAATCTATAAATTAATTAGAAACAAAACCAAAGAAAGAAATATCAATTGTCTGAGGATAAGAAAGTGAACCACTGTAGTTCTAAAAAGCAATCTCTTTGTCTCAGAAATCCTTTCAGACACTTGGGATTTTCATTGATTACATATAAATTCAGGATTTAAAGGATGTTGAGGGTGATGCTTACTTTGCTAAAAATTGACAAGTTAATAATACTACATAAGTGCATAGATTGTAATACTCTATTAAGTCAAATGATATAAGCAATGATTTTTTATTAGCCATTTTTCAAGAGGTATGTTAATTACTGTCATATAAAAGGAAATACTTGATTTAGTATACCAACTAGAATTTAAAAGGCCTACTGGAATTTTCTATAGTTTATATTTAGTAAAAGGAATTTGTCTTACCAGTTCAGAAAAACAAACCTACAGTGAGGGTAACTATTTCTTTGATATTCTGAGTTAAAATTTCATTGTCACAAAATGGTGGACGTTAAACATTCTCTTTTATGAAAAATAAAACAGCTAAAGCAGTTGCCATATAAGAAAATTAGTAATTTATGAAAACATAAAAATATCTTCCCTTTAGAGTTCAGAATATCAGCCAAAGTTACTTCAAGTACACATTTGAAGTAAAAAGGAGATAAAATATCAGTTTTTCAAACACTAAGTACATTATGTACTGATTCTTCTACTCGCATTTAAAAGTATTTATAGTGCTCATCATGAATAATAAAACTATCACAAGGACATTTAGTGATCCAAATCCTCAGACTCCCATCTTACCCTATTTTAAATTTTATCCCAAATTTCTAGACCATAAGCCATACGATAAAATAATAAAAAATGAGTAATGAACACGTACTGTATCTGAAGCAAGAAAAAGACATAATGAAGAAACAATGGAAGTTGATAGTCCTTAAAAAGAAAATATGTATATTTATGTGACTTAAGTACATAGAAAACACCCCAGAGTACTTATTTGCCCCTGTAACTAATTGTAAACTCAAATAAGGACCTTTTTAGAAATCTGGATAGTACTTACGATTTATATTCTAACATATACTTTGGCTTAAAAGAGAACTCCTTTACAAAATCCAAAACTTTTGGAAGAAACTGTCCCCTTAATGTCAGATATTTTGTTAATAGTGGAGGACTGATTTCTTCTTATGTAAGTTATCACAGAAAATGAGAATCAGTATGAACCTGTTTTTAAAAACTTTAAAGAGTATGTTATCAGGACAAAAATTAGAATTTAAAACTTGGAAAAACAAAAGAAAATCTCTCCTCTCCTCCTAATAGGCATATTTTTGTTTGTTTTGAATGATTCGATGAAAGCCGTTTGAGACAAAAAATAGTATGTTTTACTCATTTCACACAAATGCTGAAACAACTGAATATTTATTAAATCAAGTGTTTCATATTTTGTTTTTAAAATGGGACATTTTAAAAAACAAGGTATAAAAATTAACTATTCAAGTTTGGAAATGAATGTAAAATCAAACTTACATATAATTACTCAATATTAAAACTAAAAAGACATCCTAGGTAATTTACCTTTGAAGACAGATGTGAAGTACTTAAACCATAAGTAATTAGGTATGTTAATAATATGCATTTAATCATTACTACAGGCATGTGCCGTTTAATTTCGGACCAAGCCCAATTAAATGGCATTTTGATGTCTTTGTGGAAATGACACATTCACGAATCCATATTTTAAAACTGGTATTTATATATCTTGTTCAGTTATCTTAATGGTTTATAGTAGTTTTACTCCACAACACAAACTTAAGTTGCTTTCAATAAATTTTATAAATCAATAGATTTCTTTTGAAATCTTATCATTAGAATTGGCTGTGTAGCTTAATGACTATATACAAAAGGATGTACATATAAAATAAATTTTATTTTATTTTTTCTTAAAGAAGAACAATGTAACCTTCTATACTTGTGCTTTCTACCTTTTGGGACTGATACAGATACACTGAAGCCAAAATTGTAATTAAATAATCTTTATTGCTAAAAGTTAACTGACAAGTGTTATAGAGAAAAAATCACTGTTACTATTAAAGAGCAGAAAGCTTGGTACATATAATTTAAGAATTGCTGCTACTCATGTAACCAACCGTTCAGATTTCATTTGGAGGTTAACAGAAAGAGGAGGCTTGCACTTGCTAATGAATAACAAGATTTAATATTTTAAACTAGAATTTTTAAACCACTCTAAAGACATACATGCCTCTCAGCTAATGTTATAATTTATCATATTACTTAGGTTCAAGTTGTTCCTTCAAAGAGTCATCAGAATAACATGGATTGAAGAGACTTTCGAACACTTGCCATCTCTTGCTGTTGCTGTTCCATGAAAGGAAATATTAAACATTCATTTAACTTTTCGATAAGTGTTTTACATATTTCAGCAAATAAAATATTTCAATGCTTACGGAAATCCTTATTTTTTCACTTTTAAATGACTTACAGTTTCCATCATAATTTTTTTTTGCAACATAGCCATTTCTTTTCTAAGATCATTTTCTGCACCAGAAAGTAGATTATCATGATTCTTCTCCAAGTCTTCCATACTCTAAAACATAAAAGGCTAGGTTCAGTTTTAAACCACCATTTTTTATTTCAGGTTCTAAACTTGTATAAGTATTTTCAACAGTAAGAACTTTTTAATAGTCAAATAATGTACATTATTTATTCCAAATAAAAATATTCTAAGTAATACATCAAAACCAAAATACTCACTTAAGGTTTAAAAATGTGAGACAGGAATCAATATTACTATAGGATGTACAACAGTAGTGTAATTTGCTCGAAACAATGGGTTAATGAACTGTTAAGGTTTCAGTATCAACATAAAAAGACAAAGTCCCAAATCAATAGATACCATGATTTTGAAAATTTCTTATCTTTCTAAATATCAGGTTATAATCCACTTATTATGACTAATAATCAATGTGATGTGAATTCATTAAAGAGAAAAATGATCTGTAGTATACCTCTTTAATTTGTGAAAAACAAAAATTATAAATCTTTACTATTCATCCAATAGTTATCCTAATGCTTAGTTATATAATGCCTACTATATAAAAAGTACTACATTAAGTGCTATAGAGAAATTTAAAAATAATGATACATGATCATTCCCTTATTCCAGTAAGAAGAAACATATAAACAAAAATAACAAAATTTTATAATAGGAATGGAAACAGAACTTGTTCACAAAAGAATAATATTTCAATGAATAAAGAAAAAGAAGTTAAAAGTATTCTAGGGCAAGAGCATAAGCAAAAGCATGGAAGTGTACAGTGAGTGAATTTAGAGAAAGCTATTATGTGGAGGGGTAGGAGTAATGGATGAATGTAGTAATAAAAAGAGGATCACATTATTGGGTGGAGGGATCTTGAATACCTAACAATTTAGATGAAGAAGCTAGTAACACTTTTTTAGGAGGGAAGAGAGAATGTTTTAGGAAGATAATATAGCAGAACTATGAAGAATGGATTAGAGAACAAAGAAATCAATTAAGCGTTTTAATAGTATAAGCAAAGAATGATGAGGTTTGAACTAGGGCAGCAGTGGAAATTTTTTAAAAAGAACCACTGCAGAGGTAATAATTATAGGACCTTCTAATAACTAGATATGACAAATAAGGTAGATGGAGGAGTCAAATACAATACTTAAGATCCTATCCTAAGTGGTAACATTTAGAAAAAAAATCTTTCCTAGTACTTTATCAAACCTTCACACCAATCAACAAATGGTTTTCAGGGAGCATTAGAGCAAGCTGATTGGAAACACTTTTAAAAATAATTTTGTGTTCATATATAAGTTCTTTTAAAATATTTGTTTTAAAACTATTTTACTAGTTTACTCAGAGAATCCCAATTTCTTTAAAAGAGTGACATTCTGACATGTATTTGAAAAAGATTTTCTAAAAGAACCCCCCCATTCAAAAAAAGTATATGCAGGATTCTAATGAACTATGAAAAGTTACTAAAAATAAATATATATCTGTATGAACAAGAGGTCAATGCCACAGACCACAATTTCTTAATATGCATATGTATCAGCATGTAATTCTCAATCCACAAATTTTTAATCCTCAACTGCTTTTTCATTCTATTACATGTCTGGACCATCTCTTATTAAGTTGGCATATAAAGCCATTTTTAGTGAATAATAATTCTAAAAGCAAATATGCCGTAAAGTACATACATAATACATAGTAAAAATAACAAATTTATTTGTTAATAAAAGAAATATTCATAAATTTCAATTGGGTACTTTCTATTTAATACTGGGGATACAAAGACAAAAGTCTACCTAGAAATTACGAACTTTCTATTTTCAGTTGAACAGAGAACTATCACTAGTTTTAATATATGAATTTTATGCATAATATGTACATTTTAAGGTAAAATTTCCAATTTACCATTTCCTGTTTTGAATAATTACCACAAAAACATTAGAATCCTAAAGTAAAATACATTAACACTTAAAAACAATTAAAAATGGAAAATAGTTAAAATTTAAAACAAACAAAATGGTTTTTTCCTTAAACTTAGAAACAAATTATCTTCTACTTCCATAAATTATTTTATAAGAATATATTGTGTTACCAAATACAACAGACCTTTGTGTACTGCTCATATAACTGTCTAATTGTTTTCAGTCTCTGGCTCTGGACAAGTCTAGATTGTTGAAAAATCTTTTGTTGCTGTCGAAATAAATTCTACAAATGTAAAAGAAAAAATTATGTGATAACAATTTGAGTAAAATTTTAAATTTAGCAAAAATAAGCTTTAAAGGAATAGTTTTAAAATATATACTTCTAAAATTTTGTTTTAACTATTATGACTAAGTTTAGATAATTTGTGTTCACCATTAATATACAACAACATATCTTCCTCCCTTCTTACTCTGCCACACTTGTTTAGCTAAACTTGGTTATAATTGGAGAAAACCCCACGACTATGCTAATAGGTCTCACTGTAAATCATAATCACTAACCTAAATTGGACCCTTAATGCTATTTGGCAATTATATTTCCTTAGTCCACTCTCAGGAAAATATTTTATACCTTCTCATTTGACTTCAAAAGGCAACATATTTTCCACCATCTGATGACCTTAATTATTTCACTAAAGAAATAGAAGCAATCCAAAGAGAACTTTCAGTATCCTATCACCATATCTAACCCACCCAACTACATCCCTCTGTGTGCTCATATACTCTCTACCTTTTCTTGTTTTTAAGGATGAACTATCCTTAGTTCCCTGCCAAGGCCAACTTCTTCACAAATCCCATCCATTCCCAAGTCAGCAACTGTCTCTCCTCTCCCATTTTTATTTTTTCAAGATTCCTAACAGCACACAAACATGCTGCTCTTTCTCCATTCTTAACAAAAACCACTATTCCTTTTCTACTTAGGCTACCACCCCATTTCTTTCCCATTCTCTTACACTCATTCCAGTTGAGTTTCTGCACTCACTATTCCACCAAAATCATTCTGTTCAAGATTGATCAGAAACATTCTGATCAACACCCATGACCTTCACATTGCCAAATCTACCTTATTTGGCCTATAAACAGCATACGAAAAACTTAATCCTCTCTCCTTAAAAGGTTTTCTTTCTACCTATTAGGCCACTTATTCTCAGTGTCCTTTACTGGTTCTTCTTCATCTTCTTGAACTCTAAACATTGAAGTACTTACTTAGACATCTCTTTTACATTTACAATCATTCCTTTGGTGATCTCATCCGATCTCATGGCTTAAATTCTGTCTTTATGTTGAGAATTCCCAACTTTGTATGTTAAACCCATATTTCTTTTCTGAACTCCATATTCATATCAGTGGCCTACTCCATCTCCCATTGGTATGTTTCATATACATCTTAAATTTAACATTTCCAAAACTGAACCATTTGACCAATCCTTAAAGTTATTTAATATGAACAGCACCTTAGTTCTTAGATAAGAAATGTGTGATAATTTTACAAACAGTGAAAGGATGAAATAAAAGGAAGGTTAATGTAGTTATATATGGGTGGAGTTGACTTCCATCTGCCATAGAAATGGGCAGGTAACACAAGTCTGGCCATTAAGAGTAAACCATGTTTTGACCATAATAACCAGTTCAGGAATGGGCAAATGATCCAAATTGAACAGTGATATTTCTCCACAGGACTTTTCTGCCAAAGGTACTGAGAAAGACTATCTTAGTCCATAGGGATTACTAAATTTATAGTGAAGTCTGGGATTGCAAGAAGCTATCTTGCTTACCACACTGAGAGAGGCTACTAAGAACTGGAGACAGCCAAGATGATATTACACAAGCAATCCTTCCCCACCCCTAACCAGCTATGCTGAAAGCTAAAGTACCCCCCGATTTCTTTTATATAAACCAAAATCTTTCTTTTGTACTTTGACAAATTTCTGTCACTTGGAACTGCAAGAATCCCGACCAATATAGTAAGCAAAGACCAACAACTTTTATGAGTATGGTATGTGCCTGTTCTTCTCTGGTTTACCATTCAGAAGGACCAAAACATATAGCTAGCAATGGGTAATGGAATCTAGCATAGTTCTATGGGTCTCCTACAAGGCTAGGCTCTCCATTCCTACTTGATACTTGGATATGATAGATTAATAATAAAGCTAACCATGATACTGACAGCTAGTTTTTCTTCTTGTTCCTCAGCTTTCTGCACATCTGTCTCCCACTGCTGAAACAAAGTCAGAAACTGCTGAGAATATTCTTGGTTAAGCTGCTGCCTGTAAAACATAATGTGAATATTGTCTTTTTCAAACCAATATGGAGAAAAAACACTCGAAACAAAATTCACTTTACATAATTTATACTATAATAAAAGGAAATAAAAGCACCTTAAAATTTCAAATATGAAACCAAGAAGTAAAATTATGATTTATGCTGATTCCAAAAGTATTCATTTTCCTAACCAGCTAACAGAAAAGCCCTCTCACATGCTTTAGCTCTTGAAAACTAAGTAAGTTTTATTGTATAAATTTTCCAGAAAATTCCATTTTACTGCTACGCAGGTTTTTTCATTTTCTCCTGAAAGTAGGTTCTGATGTGACAAATAGATTCAATAGAGTTATTATATTTATCATATAAGATTTCCAAATAGATATATTTCACTTAATTTTTCCTCATTTTGGTACAACAATGATTTTATACAAAAGAGTAGTTAATTCAGCTAAAATATACAAATTATTTATAATATGATTAATCCTTTTCTACATTGTTACACAATTAACTATCACAATACTAATGGTTTATATGACATTTACTTTTATTCAGCTAGTGTATTTCTAGAACAAATACAAATGACCTTTATAGCAAAAAAAACTTCAATTTTTATTTAAAAGGGGATAAAGGTAAACTATTGATTTCTAGGAAAAATATCTCAAGTCTTTAACGGAGTGAGGTTATAAGACTAATGGACTTAGAGAAAAATCAAACCAAATATACTTTTTACTGGAAACCTCAATAAATATAAGATAGCATTTTTCATAATTTGTACCAATGAATACTATGAAATGATAAAAATGCTGTGGCTGTGAAAGAAACAACAACCATACCTTTGCTCTTGTTGGGTTTTCCAAACATGTTCAATTTTCTGGCTGCTGGTTTTGATAGAAGCTTTGGTATACATTTCTAGTCTTTTTCTCTTGGCAAAAAGAGCCTTGTTAATGTCAGCTATATGAAAATAAATATTCATTAAATTTTAATGTTGAAGATAATTACATATTTTGTCGCTACATATTCAAATAAATATAAGTAAAGTTGGTTTAATGGTTTCAGAAAGACATTTTAAATTAAATTTTAAAATAGGTATAATATCAATAAGCAAGTTTATGTTTTTTTTCCTGAGAAATCTTTGTTATTAGTATCCCAGTTCTGATTTTCCTAGCTAGAGATTTTTTTTTAATTTAGAGATGATTAAAAAGAGCTAATTAAAAAAAAAAAAAAAAGATCTCAAGAACAGACCAATTTCCTGAGAAAACACAAAGGCTAAATTTAACTAAATTTACAAAATACTCTCCAACTGAAAGAACACATTTAGATGAATTATAATTAGAACTCATTATATGAAACACATGAAACTATATATTTGTAAAATCCAAAAAGGATAAAAATAGTTTAATCAAAGAATAAGAAAAGTATTTTTAAAAGTTATAGTAATACTTTTAAGCATACTATTTACTAAAAGAGACAAAGATCAAGCATAGAAAAATCTTAATTTAAATATATATCTAAATTCATTCAAGAACCCTTCTAAATACTTTCATGAAGCTTTTTATAGGACATTTTTACCCATAAATACTGCATTTCATAAAATTTTTAATACTTCAATTAATGCTTTGCTAAACATGTGCATATGGATCTACCACCAATAGCTGTTTTTCAGTAATCATGATGGCGCTTCATTAAATATTTTCTATTTCTAATATCCATCAATAATACAATATGACAGATTACAAAACAAGCATTTTGCCACTACCAAATAGAGCAAAGCTTTCAAGAAGATTCTATGAATAAGACATATACAGAAGCCTAATATTGACTCTTGAGTACTATATCCCCTAACACCATTAATGTATCTGATAATTGACATACCATTTAAAGTTTATGGAATTTTTATCTGATTATACATCTCTTACTAGCTAGCAAGGCTCTCAACTACATAGTTTAATAATGTAAAAATAAAAATAGTTATTTTAAAGACTTCAATTTACGAAGGGCAGTCGTAGAAAACTAAATTGAGAAAACAGAAAACCAACATACGTATGAGTGTATTTGTATCACTTAGTCTGTGCAAGAGTCTCTGAAAGTCCATACAAAGAGGAACATAAAAAAAGTCTATACACATTTCCAATCCATTTTGTTCTAAAATTCCACAGTCCATTAAATTCACACATACATAAAATAAAAGCACCATTCATACCTTACCACTGTTAGTACCATTCGAACTCTTCACATCAAAAACTGGAAAGGTTAAGTAAGGAAATTGATGAAGCTGAATCACATATTTATGCAAAATCTTACATATGAGAATAAGGCATTAAATGATAGTCTTCAGTACACTGATTAAAATTTCCTATTATACAAGTTATATGGTTTTAAAAAGCTTTCTTTAAATACAAGTATCGCCTAAAACATACCTCCAAATCTTTGCAGCATATTCTGTACTTCGCCCCTGTGAAGAAATTACATTTAAAAACTTTTAATTAAGGATCCATAAAATATCATGCTTATTTTGGAATGTCACACTCCCAGTATTTTACATATAACACTAACTGAACAACCAAAGTAGACTTTTCTTAAAGTACTTTAACAGGCAAAAATTATTTTGAGTATATTACCCCACATCTTCTACTCCTGAAGTCCTTTTCTTCGCATGCTTATCAATTACTGGAGATTTCTCTGTTTTGACAATAAAAAATAAAAATATTTTTGAAATTAAGTATGCTCTTTTGGTAATTTTTAATGACGTAATCTTAATTTCGAGGTCTTTTAGACTTTTTGCCAACATGAGTTGTTAAAGCAGATATATAAATGCAATCTTTCTCTAAAGATTAGGTGGAATTAAATCAAGATCCAGGACTATTTCATAGGGACAATTTTGTGAGCCTTCTTGTGTTAATGTCATAATAAGCCATGGACTATTTATCAGACATTTTGGGAATAATGACTGCAAAGCCAAGAGATGCTATATGAGCTACTCTAACTCCAAATGAGGAACATGAAGTACATGAAAATGCTTTACAAAATTTTCTTATCGTTTAAAATACAATAGGTTCAAAATAAATTTACTGCAGGACATAGTCAGTGCCCAGCAATATTAAATACACTGTACCTTCAGTAACGTCCTCCTCTGAAAAACTCAGATCTTTTTTATCTTCTTTCTCAAAGTCATAGGCTCTTATAACCTGATCCTCCATTGATGTCCTCCCAGATTTCCCGGTATGTTTTCTTCCAGAGGGCACCATATTTAGATGTTTTCTGATTAAAAAATAAATAGATCTCTCAAACCTTCTGAATCCAAAGACACCGTTTAAATAAACTGGTAAAATTCAAAATTTGATATCTCAAATACAGGTTATCTTAGTGGAATAACATTTTAGGAGTCTCCTCACTTATTTGGATGAACCAAAGGTTAACAAGATAAGGAGAGCGTAAACCCTGCTTGCAGGTGTGATGCTATGGAGAGTTCGCACCTGTGGGCTGGGAGATGGGAATTTTGTCCTGCCTCTGCCAGTGTCTGGCTGACTGTAAGCAAATCTAGCTTTTGCTTTTCAGTCACAAAGTGAAATGGTAGTTGGCGGGACCGACCACGAGCACGCCAAAAATGAGCTTACGGCAACATAAGGATAAAATAAAAACATTCTGCAATCTGCGCCGCGGAAAATTAACGTCCGTGGAAGATTTCCGCAACACAGGCATCGAGGACAAATGAAGAGCGGCCCTTAGTTAATTTTAATCGTTTTTGACGGGTTTGGGGCAGCAGGAGGGAGAGATGGCTGACGGATGCCCACCCTTCTCCTCTGCGGCCAACCTGCCCAGGACGGCGTAAACCATCAGGTCCAACTTGGCCCACGGCTGCCCCTTCGCCCCTCGCCCGCTCAAGGCCCCGCCTTCCGTGAGGCTCAGGGCCTTCATTTCCCTGTCAGAGGCCCCTGGCGGAGCCAACAAGGAAGATTTACCTCACGAAACAAGAGTAGCCTCTGGCTCGGACTCCCGAGCTGGACAACTTGCCCCTCGTCCCTCGTCCCACGTCCCTGGTCCCTCGCCCGCTCAAGGCCCTGCCCTCCGTGAGGCTCAGTGCCTTCATTTTCCTGTCAGAGGCCCCTGGTGGAGCCAAGGAGAAAGGTTTACTTCACAAGTCAAAAATAGCCTCTGGCTCGGACTCTCGCGCTGAACAAACTCCTCCCCTCACGCCTGAAAAAAATCCCACGCTGGCCTCCCCTACCCCAGCTTCTCATCAGTGATGTCCGCTTCGCTACCGCGACGCTCTCTGAGGCAACTCAGAATTCGCGCGGGAGAAGGGCCAGTCTCATCTCGCCCAGGAGCGTCGCTGATTGGCTGGTCGCAGTGCGCATGCGTTCTGTAAGTTCTGTCCGCACCGCTACTGATCGCGAGACTGCGGTCCCAGAGCACCTTGCGGGCCGAGGCCTTCGGCTGACACACTTCAGGCCTATTGTTTTCCGTTTTTTGTTTTTGTTTTTGTTTGGTTTAAATTTTTGATTTTCATATTTGAAAAGTGCAAAAGAGTGTTAAATTATAAAAAACATGAACGAACTACCTAATTTGTGAGGTGCAGTTTTACCAGAACCATTGAATCTCCTCAAGAAGTCCTTTCCATCCCATTCCTTCATTTCCCATTCAGAGATTTTTTTTTTAAGTATTCTGGATTTTGTAGAAATATTTGCCCCACCCATTTTCTAAGTTTTGTTACCACATATATGTGACCTTAAACAACCCTGCTTAGTCTCATTTGTGTTTGGGCAGTACAAAAACTGTACCGTATTCTATGTAGTATTCTGCCACTCCCTTTTTTATTTATTTTGATTATGTGTAGCTATAGTTCTTTTATTTTTCACTGCTATATAATATTCCATTGTGATTCTATTCCACAATCTATTCATTGATTTTCTTGTCCGTAGACAGGTGGGTTATTTTAAGATTGCAGCCTACACAAATGCTACTATGAATGTACTAATCATATATGTATATATGATTATTATATGATATATATATATATATATATCTGAAGTTTTTACAGAGTATCTAGGTGCGAAGTTGCTGGTTGCTGGTTATAAGTTAGATGATACTCAGTAATGCCAAACTGGTTTCCACTTTATACTCCCACCAACAGAATGAATCCCCATTGTTCTATATACTCATCATTACTTGGTATAGTTAATCTAGTAGGTGTAAAATATCTTTGGGATTTTCTTTTATATTTCTCTAATCACTCATAAGATTAAGATCTTGTTATGCTTACTGGCCATTTGCATGTCATTTTACTAAAGTATCTATTTGGGGTTTTTGCTTATTTTTACAATTGGGTAGCTATGCTTCTTATTGATTTGTAGGTCTTTTTATATGCTGAGTCTTAATCTTTATGACTTTTTCTGTATCTTTTCAAAGGTCTGTATCTTTATCCTGAAGTCATAAAAATATAAAGTTCTAAGGTTTTATTTTTTATTTTAAACCTTTTGTTCATCTAGAATTGATTTTTGTGCATGGTGTGAGGAAGGATTCAATTATTTTTTTTCCTCATGTGAAAACCAACTTATTAAATAGTGCATACTTTTCCTACAACATATGTCATAGGTCAAGTTCCTGTGTGTTTTCAAGTCTGCTTCTCTAGCCTATTCCACTGTTCAGTTTGCTTAGCCCTGTGCTAAAACTACAGTTTTCACCATTCCAGCTTTATTAAAGCTTTGATAGCTATTAGGGCAAGCCTCACATTTTATTCTTTTATTCAGGAGTATCCTGAGTATTCTTAAACTTTTGCTTTTCAAGTAAACTTTAGAATCAGTTTTCCAAGTTCCATAAAAAGAAAACCTGCTGGATTTTGGTTGGAAATGCACTGATCTATAAATCATTTTGGAGAGGACTGAGTCTTCCTATTCTTGCATGTAGTGTATTCTCTACTAATTTACAACTTCTTTAATATCATTCAATAAAGTTAATTTTTCCCTATGCAGGGTTTGCACTTTTATTAAATTTATTTATAAATAACATTTTATTGCTATTTTGTTCTAATTGTTGCTGGTATGTAAAAATCCAATTGATTTCTGATATCGATTTTATTCTTATATCTATTAAGTTGCTAAACACTTTTGTTACTTCTAATAATTTGTTGAGTCATTGGTATACTATTTCCTGAATATCAAACATATGCATGCCTACAGTGCCAAAAACATTTTTAAAAAAATTAATCATAAAAGTTAGAATTAATATTTTATTAATGAATGTAGATTTTTAGGTGGAAAATATAACGCTCTTTCAAATATAAGAGTTACTTAGAATATATAAAATGTCACAAGGTATTCTGAGTCTTTAGAAAGTATTTCTCAAAAAAAAAGATCTAAGAAATCAATAGTAATTTAATCAAAGAGAAAACTGCTTGTATAGACTGGTTTAGAAGGACCCCGTGGTTGTCACTGCTCTCACAATCTTGAGGCCAGTCTCTCACATGTTGTCCTATCTAATTCTGCCTGTAACTGGCAAATGATATCGATTTTATTAAAAATTATTGAAGTGACACTTTGTGCATCAAACTTCTATTTGTTTTCAACTTCCTAGACATCCCTTTTCCAGGGAGCTTCTTTCCTCCAAGTCCGCATAGGAGACTTTAATGGCAGCTGCCAGTTCTCTCCCACTCTCTCTTACGTGCCTTTCCACTACACTTCCTCTCTATTTTTCCTTCTTCCTATTGCTCTGGATCTTCCCTTTTGGGTCACTCTATCACTTTCTTCTGTAAACAAAATTTTCTCATGCTTCTGTTGCATCCCCGCTATAACTCCACTCACCAAAACAAGGAAGATTTGAAAAGAGTAAGATTATACATAGCTAGTTGATACTTTGGCAATCACAGTTAGATAGAATCAAAGCATAATTTGAAAAGTTGATTTTGTAGGCAGAAGTCTCAAGCAGTCTTGTTATCTACCTCTTAACAGGCCTCCCCTGTTTGTTCACCGAATGAGATGACATCTGACACAATCTTCTCACCCTGACTCCTGCCTTCAGGTCCTTAATGTCCTCATCTAAAATGACCTACCTCTAAAAAATTAAAATAAAATAAAATATAATGACCTGCCCCTGCACTCCATTCAAAGTCCCCCATCTTCTATGGCCACACCTGAAGCTGCTGCACTTCCAAAATTCCTCTTTCAGACACCTTACCCTCAAACCTCTTACCTTTCCAGCTGAGTCTCATCTGTTTCCACTAAAACCATTTGCCAATCCCATCAAAACTTCCAATCCACTACCTTTTTACTTTTCCTTTCTCCATGAGCCCCCACCTCTTCTTTTCTTAGATTCAAATTCCATTATTTCAGTCAGTCTCTTGCAAATAACAACCTGTGCTTTCACTGCATTTCTCTGGCAAAATGTTATTTCTGCAAACACCCAACTATCTTTCTCTGTGCCCACCCCTGCTCTGGTGTGTCTGGAGAAAATTACTCAATGGAGAAAATTTGCAGGACTCTAAATTTATGAGTTCCAGCCTCGACTGGGCCCTAACATTGTCCCAGGTTCTCCCATTTCCTTCTGGCCAAATCATTTTCCCCAGTTACTATTTTAAGCTTTTTTCACTCTACTCAACCTTCAATTCTCTCTTCATGCTAAGTATTTGATCTTCTTCCTATTTTTCTGAGGAAGTAGTTCAGACTGAAACCACCATATTTTCTGCCATCAAACCTGCAACCTATCTGCATGTGTGTATATCCTTTTCTCTTCTTAGACGGGAGAGAGGACCCTCCTCCTTTGTTCTGAGTTTCATGGTTTATCTTGCAAGAGTCTTACATTACCCATTACTTTTCTCTCTCTGTTCTATCCTTTCATTAACATTTACAAATACTCAAATCTCTCACAACTTTAAAATTTCCTGGGCCTTATTTCCAAACAAGCTACTGTTCCCCCATGTCTTCCTCTTAGCAAAGTTCTAAAAAGAATTATTTTAGTTTATTGCCTCAATTTCCTCTCCTCACATGTTCTTTTAAAAACAGTCTAAATCAACTTCGGCCCCTCTCATTTCTTCAAAATGGTGCTCACTCTAAAGTGACCAGTGACCTCCATGTTGCTAAATCAAATAGACATTCTCTAGTTCTCATCTGACACTCAGCAACAGCCAAAATTGTTAACCACCCATTTGTCCAGCTCCATTCTGTCTTCTTTTGACTTCTATAGCTATACATTCATGTTATCCTCTTATTAGTCTGGCAACTTCTCAATATCTTTGCTAGCTCTTCCTCCTTCATTGGACCCTTGGATGTTGGAATTCCCCAGGACTTGGTTTTACTCATTTTTTTTTTTCCCAGTTTGTACTCTTTCTCTAGATGTTTTCATATATACACATGGCTTCAAATATCAGAGTTTCTCAAAGTGTGGTCATGGACCAGCCTTTATCAAGATCATTTGCATAGGATGAAATGGGAAAGTGGTGTTAAATATTCTCAGGCCCCATCCGAGGCCTACCAAATTAACTCTGTAAGTGAGGACTGGGAACCTGCATTTTCTCATACTGCCTAAAGTTTGGAACCACTAACATGGTTTGTCACTTTAACAAGGATAGCTCAACATCTCCATCTGGTGACTTACTAATGTCATTGCCTTATTTTCTGAAATGTTAAGAAACTTAAAAATGTGAAAAACAAGAAAGAAATAAGGAACAATAGGTATGAATTAATTTTCTGACCCATGAATAATCAAGATTGGGTTATGTCAACTTTTGACTTTTCTACTTCCAATAAAGAACTCATCCATGTTCAAGTTTCAAATTTTAATCTTTATCCAACTAAATAAAAACAATTATTAGAATAACTATTTTATCACATGAAGTCTCTTAAAATGGAACCAAAGTTAGGATTCCTGGGGTTGGCTAATAAGAAGCATTCTACTTTCCACTGGAAATTTAATATGGGTCATTAAATTTTTACCTAGCATTTACTGTTAAATTGTTCTCATTGTAAAAGTAATGTTAATTGTAAAGCAATTTTAGAATATTTTATGAGGAAAATTAAATTTACTCATAAGCTCATTACCTAGAGATAATATACAATTTTAAATTAGCAGTATTTTCATTTTCTTCTGTGTGTCTATTTCCCCTTAAATAATTTAGAAATATATTTTACCTTTTGTACCTTAGTTTGCTACCACTTTTGCAATTTTTTTTTTAATCACATATTTTACATCTTTTATTTAAGATTTGGCAAAGACTTCAGCATTTCATTAACTTTGATCATACTTGCAGACTGCCTAGTATAAATCTCAGTGCTAATTCTTAGAAAACCACAGTTAATACCCCTCCATATATATCACCACTCATTTTACTCTACTCATCTGGATTCCTGACAAAATGTTTTCTCATTTTTAGTAACCAGTGGTGTAGAATCTTGTTAAGGTTGTTTGAAAGCCTAAATATTCCCTTATTCCCTTATTTACTGTCTCAAAGAACTCAAGGTAATTGATAATCTCTTAGAAAATTTCTCAGTAGACAAACTAGCAATTGGTGAAGGACTTTGAGGTATGAATTGGTGTTTAACAGACAGATAAAGAATAAAAAAACAGGTCAAGCAATACTAACAGTATCTGGAAAGGTACAGAGTCATAAAAGTGCATAGTGTGTTTGAGAAAATACTATGTGGCTGGCACAGTGTATGGCCATGGGTAAGAATGGCAGGGGAGGAAAAGCAGAAGGGAGGTCAGAAAGATAACTTGGCACCAGTTATGAACCATAATAAAACCATTATTGTGAACCATCTATAGAGTATTATGCGGCAAGTACTGTACTGATACTGTACAAAGGTTTCATTGAATCCTTTCAGTAATGAAAAATATATATAAGGTTCACAGTATTCTAATCAACAGATTTGATTTTTCCAATTGCTCTCAAATATGGCAGCTTGCCTTCAACTTGAGTAATTAATCCATAACTTGGTCTTCCATATGCACCAAATCTTTATTCTGTGAAGCTAGAGTTGTTTTTGCTCAGCCCAGCACCCTTCTCCTCTTTCTTTTGGTTAAGTCTCCATTCCCCTGGCCACAGACTAAGCCAGTCAGAATAACTCTCTTCTATTAGGGCTTTCTATACTGAAGCTGGAGAGGAAGCTTCCTGCTTCTCTGAGGAATGTAAGCCAGGAGCTGCTAGGACCCCACTGTGGGGAGAAAGGCTGACATGCAGAGAGAGACAGGGACGGGATATGTTGAGAGTCTTGGCAGGGTTTCCTCCTGCAGCCTTTTTTTTTACCCTCGAGCAGGTTGAGTAAAATTTGTCCTTTGTAATCCAAGTGTATCTTAGTGGCTAAGAGTGAATTTTGGAGTGCCTTAGGTCAACAGCTGATGCTACCACTTAATAGTTAGCCCTCAGGCAAGGCACTTAAACTAGTTAGGCCCCAACAGTAAAATGTGGATGTGACGATGAAATGAGATTATGAATATAAAGCATTTAGCATGTAGAATGTACTAAGACATAGCTGTTATTAAGGCCAATGGGAAGGAGAAATTAAGACTGACAAGCCCTAAATACTGAGGCCTTGTACTCGTCTCCATGAAGTCTGGGATTTACTTTAAAATATGCCAACAAATAACTAAGTAACTAAATAGAGCAAATAAATATGGCAAGAGCTTTGTAAATGTTAAACAGATGAGAAGTCATTGTGCTAGACTTTCTACTTGTGGAATTATCAATCTTTTTTAAAGAAAGAAAAGGTCCATTGAGATTATCATGCAATTTCTCTTTTCTGTCCTGCTGATGTGAATTACATTGATTTTCAAGCATTGGGCCAACCTTGTGTTCCTGGTGGACTTAACTTGATCACAAAGAGTTGTTACTTTGGGAATAAGTGAATTTGGCTTGTTAGTGTTTCATTTGGGATTCATGAGGTAGATGGCTTATAATTTTCCTTTCTTGTGGTAACAAGCCAGGCTTTAGTGTAGGGTTGTATAGACCTCAAGGAATGAGTTAGAGTGTTTTCTTTCTCTTTTCTACACTCAAAGAATTTTTGTGGGGTTGGTGCTGTGTCTTCTTTAAATGTTTTAACCGGAATTATGATTATACTTTTCTTTTCGGTCCATTCTCTGTTAGTCCCTATTTGTATACTTTGCAGTATATGAAGAAATAATCTTAAAAATAAACACTTTTGAAAAAAATAGAGTAGGCAAAGGACTTTTTTTTTTTTTTTTAATTAAAAAAGGTGTCACTTAACTAAGTAAGGCAAGGTAATCATTTCATCCTAATGTCTATACTAACAACCTCGCCTCTGGCCTGGATAACAATCCTTTCACAAACTTTTACCACTACCATCATCATCACCGACATTTACTGGGCAGAAGTATTTGCCAGGCACTGAGCTGGGTGCATTACATATGTCATTTCCTTTAATCATTACCATAAGCCTATGATGTAGACACCAGTATCACATCCACATTTTAAAAGAGAAAACTGAATTGTAGCAAACGATGTCCAGGATCCAGGACTCGAACCCCAGAAGTCTGACTGCGGAGTATGTGCTTTACCTACTTGTGCCAGTTATGTTATGGAGTGTCAACACGGCCTGGTGGGATGGGAAGAGACACACAACCTGGGCTCCAACCCACCTCTGCCTCAAACTGACTGGCAGACCTTGGACAAGTCACATAATCTTCCTCACCCTGGTTTCTTCGATGAGAAAATGCTGAGTGTGGTCCTGGCAGTCGTTTTGAACCTGCCTGTGAGACCTGGGAGTTTAGAGGTAAACCCTGGGGTCAAACAGGATGAGCAATTTCGGTATTATATACTAGACTTCAACAGAATTTCACTTGAACTATGGCTTTAAAAATTTTGAAACCATTTGACTACTCAACTACTGAGGTTCCTTTGTCCTAATGACCTTAACAGAATCATTATAGAATCATTAGATGAATGATTCTACAAATATTCTATGTTATCCATCCTATTTCCCTATTAAGCTCCTAATTGTAAATTACATTCATCTAACCACAGAAAACTCCATCACATCCAAATGTTCATTTCTCTACAACTTTTCTAAAATAAATTCTTTATTTTTAAATAAATGATATCTTCTAAATTTTTACCGTATGATAAATCCCATCTAAAACTTATTTTCTCCCTACAAAATGACATTCTCCAGTATGTTATATCACTACCGTCTTCTAATACTACTCTCCACTTGTTTTCAATAGTGTTTAGCAAATCCTGACACACTGTATTCATGTGATTATTGATTCTGGATAACAATAAACTCATTCCTCAGATTTAAAAATCAAAGAAAGCATCGGACAAAATGTAAGTTGTTATGAGATTTCAGTTTTTGAAATACATAACTTTTACAGCACAAACACAGTATTTACAATTTTTTTTTTACAAAATATGTGTGCCATTTTGAAAGAATACTGTTGAGATCATGATTTAAAATACCTATCAGAGTTCAAAAAGGACTCGTGGAATCTGGTCTCCAAAAATCCACTGTATAATGATATAAATAAAATATGGCTGAACGTCAGGGCTTACCCATACATAAAAATACTAATTCTCTATCCCAATGGTCAGCAAACAATGGCCTGTGGGCCGAACCAGCTGGTGGTCTGTTCTTGTACAGCTACAAGCTAAACATGGTTTTGATATTTGTAAAGGTTAAAAAATGTTTTAACTAACTAAACAACAAAGAAGAAAATGCAGCAGAGACACATGTGGCCTGCAAATATTTACGATGTGCCTTTTTACAGAAAAAGTTTGCTGACCCCTGCATTATATGAAACTGACTGGAATATACTGATGGATATTTAAAAAGACAACACTGTAATGTGCCAGTACCATCAACCGTACTCATTTCTAAAATGAGGCACTTCTGTTTGAATATGTACATTTCCAAAACATAATTACATCTGGGAAGTAGCTCTGCTACTTAACTCTAGCCCTTTGTGATTAGGCTTCTACATGAAATCACAGTATTCTTAGGGGCTGAAGTAAATAAGGACAAAGTATTTCAGATGTCAGTCATTGAGCTTGTTAGTAGTTATAAGTCATTTAAGACCATTTACAGTCTTAAATGTCAATAAAATCCATAATTTAGATACAGTCAATAGGTGATATTGCTGCATTATTTAAATAACATCTATAAAAACATGTTTAGACATGTCAATTCATTATTTTCAGAAGCAAGAATAGCTAGTTAACTTAGTAGTTACTTATTTTAAAAATGAGAAATGAAAAAAAGAAAAACAAAAGAACAAAAATGTAAAACCATAGCAAAAGGCTTTGGAATGCAAAGACTGGGGTCCTTAACATTCACTGGCAAGCCGTCTTCACAAGTTGAAGTTAGTTGGCAATGGTTGCCATGAACTTGGCAGTTGTCTCTTGTCAGTGAGCCTTTTTGTTCAAAGAATGACAGGTCCATAAACAAATGCTTTAAAAGTAAAACCAGTTCAGAGCTGCTCAAAACACAGGTTTTCAGTGTGTTGGTTAAATAATTCCTGGTCAGTAGGCTATATCCATGTACTGAGTGTTTTTCCTTCTTCAGGCCAAGCTGGCTAAGCATCACGACATGAGGACATCTCTGTGATGGCAAGTTTTAAAATGCTCAGTGAATGCTGAGGTAGATGATTTTCAAATGAAGAACTTCTATACCCTGATTCGATCAGGACTTGCTTCTTTTTGTATCCTCCTTCTGGGGAAAATCTTCCGCTTAAGTGCAATTAACTAAATGATGAAAGACAAAATAAATTTCAATTTCCATGTTGACAAACTTTAAACTTTCTGAGTGTCATGTAACCTTAATCATTTCCAGTCTTATACATTAGGAAAAAAACAAAACAAAACACTGGACAACAAACAATCCCCATTATTCCTCCCCAAAATAAAATCAACCACTACTTTTGTTTGGCTTTGTAGATTTTATGGACCTAGATATGTGCCCACAAGATATTTAAACCCATAGGGATTAAAATTATTTTGGCCCAAGCTTCACTTTTTAAAGACTTATAACTAAAGATTTTTACACAGCAATTATCAAACATATTTATTTTCAATATGTCTATCAAGTCTTTCTATTGAAGGAAACTGGCTCTGTTTAGCCATAAGACACTGTCTCCAGGTTTAAAAATGACTACCTATGTATTCTTTTTAAAAAAAAAAAAAGAAAAAGAAGAAAAACCCTCCATTAAAATTCTGTCACCATTTTTTCCCCAATACTTAAACATAGCAATAATCATTTGAAAATACAGGTAATACCCAATTTATAAATAGGTTGTTAAGGCAAAAAGTTCATTTGTAATTTACTAGCTTAGAACTTGGATTTTTTTTCTCATAGAAACAGTTTATCCATGAGAAACTGGAAAGAGAAAACCTGACTATCAAAAAGCAGCTATAGTCTTTTTAAGATTTTTTTCTTCTAAGATTTTTATCTGCCAGGAACAATGGCAACAAACATCAAGAACAAGATTTATATTCCCTGGGCGGTAGATGAAGGTTAAATCGCAGTCCAGCTCGCCCGCACGATTTTCCATTTCCTGAATTTCCTTCCATCTGAGGCAGGAAGTCCAGGTGCTGTTTATCCTAAAGCTCTCAGTACTTCGATCTCCTCCTCTCCCTTCTCCGTGTAAGGAAATTCAATGTAAGTTTCCCATAAGCGACAGATGAAAAAGCTCCACTCAACAGTCACCTCGAAAGGAGGCTGAGGCTAGGTTCGCTTGCCCTGCACAAGTCCAGTCAGCCCAGACCCTGTTCTCTCTCTTCTTCAATCCCTTTTGTTCAGAGCATCTCATACCTGCAACCTAATAAGGATTCTCTTGTCCCTTTTTTTCACCTCACAAATGCCCATTCTACTTCTGGACCCTCACCTGAAGGAGGCCACGTGTGTGCCTGCATGGAGAACTCTCAGCAATTCAAAGGAAATGTGAGAAAAATATAAGTGAGCACAATGGGCACCATCTACAGGACATTGGAACGTCTGAAGATGACACTATGGTCAATTTTAGAAAGATTGTCTAAGAAAAAAAAATGGAGACCATAAAAAAATAGTATCAGATGAAGATTCTAGGCGCTTTTTCATTAAAAATACATAGAGCTTTTCAGTTTTAGCTTGAAGTCTGCAAGTTAATTTATTGAGTTCCAGGTAAAAGAATACTGGTTATACATCTAGAAGATAAATAATTACGTTTGATGCCTAAATATTATGAAGTACATTTGACATTCTGGAATATGAGCTAAAAACCAACAGAAAAAAAATTAAAATTTTCTTGAGAATTTATATCCTTTTCTAAAAGAACCAGATACTAATATACCAAAAAATACTGTTTGATCCCCACGTAAAATATATAAAACTTACCTGTTCAGCAAAAAATGAGAATACAGTAAACATAATCAGTGTTGCCAGTACACAATGAGTCCAAAACTTCAATTTGTCTCGATATGCTCTCCTGTTCAAAGAGAAAAGAAAGCAATTATGTAGTTCTGTGCACGGTTTCACTGTTTTAATTATAACTCACAGAGTTAATTATATACCAGTGTAGCAAAATCAGCAATGTGAAACACAAAAACACCGTCTGGAGGCAATTCTAAAATGTTAACACAATACACATTTCCAACATGAGTTCTGATTTTTCATTATATTTGAATTAGTAAAAGTTATCCAAGCAGAGACTTCAAAAGAAAATGACTTCTGGTGTTTAATCAAAAGCACACTTTCATTCATTTTTATCTATCCATTCATATTTATTTATTCACTCGGTCATTCAATAAACACTTCTTGTGGACACAGAGAGATGAACAAGATGAAGTTTCTGCTGTAAAGTGTTTACAACCCTGGGAAGTCACCAACACGCCGATGACTAGCCATCACACAAGATGGACAGAAACATGTATTTTCAAAAGCAAAGTCTTGTGAAAAAACTAACAGAAATGAGGAAAGCATCTCAGAGATGGTGACATTTTATTTAAGCCTTGAAGGCAGGAAGGGAAAGCTGAGTCCTACAGAACTGAGTGAAGCCTGGCACGGTGGCATCAGGGAGAGCTAAGCCATGGAAAGGCAGGTGGGTATAAACTGCAGTTGTTCTGGAAAACCAAAATGAGGTTTGGACATAATACTCCAGTGGAAAAGATGAAATGGTGTGTGTGTGTGTGTGTGTGAAAGAGAGAGAGAGAGAGAATGAATCGGGGTGAAAATGGTGACCATCTGAAGGATGATGTCACAGCAGGTGACCAGGGGCAGGCAGTCATGTTGGTCCAGCATGAAAAAAGAATGAGGGGCGATGAGAATAAAAAGAAGCAACAAAAGAGATATTCTGAGAGTAGAATCAACTAGACTTGAAGATAGGATACTGGAGATAAATAGAGGCGGTATATCACAGTTTCCTTATCTGTAACATAAAAATAAATGAATAATTTATTATGACAAATAAATGCTCAACATGCACTTGGAAAATATGCTAATAACTACCAAATTGGGGTCTCCGTGTTGAGTTCCAGATTCTCATTTACAACTGTATGGTAGTAGATGACTCCACACCTCAAGTCACATATTCATAATGGTACTCAAATATACTTTTTCCTCCTGTAGTTTCTACTGTCTGCTGCTCACAATGAGCTCAGTCAGTTCTAATGTCTACAGTGACATTCAAAATATGTGTGTAATTTAAAGAGCTAAGAAGCTACAGGCTGTAACACAACTAATGAGTTGCCTCAGCAACCAGAGAACCCTATAATAGCTTGGGGGTGAACCAAGCTTCCCTTAGCCACCCATCCACCGAACACCTACTATGTGCTAGGGAGGTATTGTGGACTCAGATACAAATAAGCCACCGGCTCTGCCCTTGAAGAAGGCTCACAGCACACAGACTGATGCGCAATGCGCTATACCCAAGAAAGGAGAACAGGAAGAAAGCCAGTCGAGAAACTAGGGAAAGGTGACAAGGGATTGAGAGCACGGGATCATGAAAGGAAAAAGACAAAGAAGTTTTTAGAAAGGTGTTGGTGGGTCAGGAGTGAGAGGTAACACAGATGCTGAGCTGGATGAGGAAAAAGAAGTTGCAGGTCAGGGAACTGCAAAGAATACTCCACACCTGATCTGTCCCATTTGTACAACAAAGAACCTAAGTCCTCTCAAACTACTCTTAAACCCACTCCTTTCTTATTCAATTGAGCCTCTGAAGGTAAATTTAGTCACAAACTGGGTTTGGGGCATTAATAGGTAAAACCATCCAAGGTTTCTTTCCTCTAAACTAAAGGAAAGTGAAAATGGTAAGAAGTTATTCCAGCCATTTCTGGAAGACAAAGCTCACGGTTTTGTAATAACTTCTCTTCATTAAAATAAAAAATATATATATATAGATATTAGCAATATACATGCCAATTGTTTCATCCAACTCTAAGACACCAAAGATTTCTAGCTGCCAAGGTCTACTAATTTCCTCTCTAAAATCTCTCCCAATTCGGTCTACTGCCTTCTCTTTATTTCCTGGGCTGTGTCCTTGGTTCATACCTTGACTGTTTCAGGACAACTGGTATGCTTAGAACTTGCCTGCCTGCCTCCAGTTCTCAGACAACACTGCCTCACTCCAATTTCCTCACCAGTCCAACCCCCACACTACCGTTAGCCATCTTTCCAAATCATAAAGTTTGGGCAAAACCAACATCTAAAAAAAATGGGAGCCCCATTCTCTAAAGAAAAGAGTCTAATTCAGATGCAGCCCTTCACGATCTCCCCTTTCCCGCTCCAAAGCACTCTCTTCTCTTTTACACCTCTGTGCCTTTGTATTCTTAGCACCTGAAATGGTGGTGGCAGGGCAGGTGAGGGGTCAAAAATCTTCCTAAATTGAAAGATGAAATTATCTGTATAACTAAGTATTGGAAAACGTAGTAAAATAAAAGATGAAGGAAACATTATAAAGCAGCTTTAGAATATAGTGAAACACGCGGAGGGTGGAGAATCAGGCTGTATTTGCTTCTTATCAGCTACTTCACCTTGAGCAAACCACTCGGCTTCTATTACTGTGTTCTCATCTGTAACGTAGCAACAACATAGCAATAACAGTACTTTTAAAGAACAGAGTAAATATATTATATTGCCCAGCACAGTGTCTGCCATATAGCAGGTAATCAAGAAACAGGTGGCTACCCTAATGGCAGCAACGACAATGAATAAAGCTCAGCAGATACACTCAGCCAGTGAGCGCAAAAAAAGTATATTTCAACAATTAAGATCAATAAAAACTGTAAGTGTATTTTACGAAGAAATTATATAGCAAATAACACATTAAAGAAATTTCTTCATTCTAAAAAAAATTACACACACAGGTATAAGAACCATGAGAACTTACCATTCCCGTAGCTCATGCATATGAAGGAAACGGTTTCGATACTCTCTTGGCAGCTCAAACTGGGATGGTATGGGGAACATGGATTCATAGAAGTCTCTGAGAACAGCTTTTACTGTCTGGGCATCTTTATGATTGTGGTCAATGTTGTCATTCAGGCAAACAAACTTCCTGGAAATAACAGAGATCCAGGGTTATTGGTTATCATAAGGATGATTCTGACCTAAAAAAAAACCAGAAAATGTGGATTCCTAATATATTTTAAATGGATTTATGTCCCTGAGTGATTACATTTACTGACATAATTCTCTGGGGAATAACATTCTATAAAATTTTTCTTTGGGTAGTTCTTACCCACAAAACAGAACTAGAAAAGATAACACTGAAAGTGCCTTCTAGCTATGGGCATAAATTAATGATTTCCATTTAGCAGGTCCCCAATTAAGTGTTCAACAGATGTAGTTAAGTGACTGGAGCATTTTGTCAGCAACAGGGAAACAATTAGTACGTACCTAAAACCAAGTTCTCTAAACTGATAGTTATATTACTAAGAATAGTCATGTAGATATTGAGATAGCCTCAAAGCTATAGATTCTGTAAGTTTGATGACCCCTTCTCCAACTAAGCTGTAAGATGCTAGAGCTCTGACAAAAAGCAGATTACAGTGGTGGTGCCTCCCAACTGTTTCAAGTTCTCTTCAAGGCAAAAGTCACTAAACAGTAGGTAGGGATAATGCCATTTTTGAAGTACACTTGCTAAAACGAGATATTGAGATAGCCTCAAAGCTATAGATTCTGTAAGTTTGATGACCACTTCTCCAACTAAGCTGTAAGATGCTAGAGCTCTGACAAAAAGCAGATTACAGTGGTGGTGCCTCCCAACTGTTTCAAGTTCTCTTCAAGGCAAAAGTCACTAAACAGTAGGTAGGGATAATGCCATTTTTGAAGTACACCTGCTAAAACTAAAACAAAAACAAACAAACAAACAAAACCCTCAAAACCCAAAACCAAAAAAATGCCATCAAATTTGAACCTAATAAAGACCTCGTATCCAAATACCAATTTACAAGAAACACAGGGACAGAGGCACATGTTATACAACTGGGATATAATCAGAGAAGTCCAAAATATAGGAAATACACAGAATATATCATTGGATTTCTTCATATACACACACAAAATTAAATGCTTAAAAAAAGAGAGATTGAAGGAAAACCCATAGACCTAACTACAATGAATTTACTTGATGCCACTTCAAATCTACAAATTTAAAAAACACATAAATGCTTATAAAAGACAACTGGAGAAATGTGTACATTGTTCAGTTTATCATACTAAGGAATAACGGTATTATGGTTATTTTTAAAGAGTTCTTATAATTTCAAGAAATATATTGAAAATTCTACATAAAATTTTACGCAAAATAATACAATGTCTGAGACTGACATAAAAATTACTGGGAAGTGGTGAAGGAGTGGGTGTGTTTCAATGAAACAAGATCAGTTGTAAACTGCTTACTGAAGATGAGTGATGGGTATGTGAAAGTTCATTATGCCATCTATTCTGTAAACTTAGGGACTGCTTTAGAGAGTATCAAAGAGATATGTTGACGGAATACAATGCATGAGCCTTGACTATATCCTGGAATAAAAACAAATGAAAGCTATAAAGAACATTTAGGAGCAACTGGGGAAATGTGAATATATACTGTCTATTACATGGTATTATTTAATCAATGTTAAGGTTTTTAGATATGCATTAATGGTCTTGTAGTATAAAGAATGACTTTGTTTCAGAAGACATATGCTAAAATAATTAGAGGTGTGCAACTAATTTTCAAATGTTTCAGCAAAAAATAAAAATAAAAACAAAACCGTATGTGTGTACATAGAGATCAAGCAAATATAACAAAGCAAAACTGTATGTGTGTACATAGAGATCAAGCAAATATGACAAAAGGCTGATAATTTTTAAATCTGGGTTAAGTATGGGGTTAAGTTTGTTGAGCTATTTTTAAAAATTTTTCTGTATCTTCAAAATTTTTTCAAAAAGTTGGGAAAAATTAAAACAAAGTATACATATAAAATAAAGGTTGTGCATGGATACAGGGTGGCTAAAGTGGACCCTTCAGGATTCTCAGCAAATACTCCTGTCTCCTTCCAAAAAGAACTTGCACTTCGCTCAGTATTTCTACCCCATCAGCTGAATCAAAGGGAGGTGACCCACCTCAACACAGAGGCAGCCTCTAACAAGTGTAAGCAAATCCCTCACCTTCACGGTGACTGGTGTAAGAATGGGGGGCCAACATGTGGCACACAACAAGGGGCGTTCCCTCTCTGCCTCAGAACACGGCTATGTCTTCAGGGACATCTAGAACTGCTGCAGCTGCCCCATCTCCAGCCTGAGGACGAAGCCAACGAAACAGAAGGGCAGCAGAGATGAAGAGGCCAGAGAGAAAATGCAAGGCCTAGATGCTGCCTATCCCAAACGCCTTGTTAATGGGATAAAACTGTCCTTAAAGCTTAAGTCAGAAGACTGATTTTCCACTCCTGACTTAAAATAAGTCCTCATAAAAGTAAAACAAAGCAAATAAGAGCTAAAAACGATAAAATCTATTCAGGGTCGCAGGAGGTATCTGGGCCTGGCATATACTGCAGGAAGAGCTTGGCTTGCTATGTGTCTTTTAAACCCTGTCCCTTAAAGGTACCACAAAGGTATGAATTCTCTCACTCAACAACTTTCAAATAAGCACAAAGACATAAAAGTAGAAGATACAACTAAAAATTGCGAATTCTCACATGGCATTACTACAGATTACTAACGACTGAGAGAGCACATCAACAGAATAGGAAGGAAAAGAGCATTTATAAAAATTAATTATTAAGGATAAAATTATTTTTAAAAATTAGAGCCGGGTATTCCAGGCAGAGGGAACTACAGATGTGTAAATGGAGCTACAGGCTTGGTGATTATTAATTATTGTGGCTTACTGTTTGCTTGGCTTATGGGAAATATTTGGGTTTTTTTGGAGGGGGGGAATAATTTCACTGAATTACTAAATACACTAAAAAAGCATTAAAGATATTTTCATTTTTCTTAAAATTCCAATTTCTGTCTCCCCACCAAAAAAAAGAATGAAATTTTTAGAAAAAATGCCATGGCTTTAACATGTTTATAAATTTTACATCTCTGATCATTTATAATTAAAATCATAAATATAATGAGGTGAAACTGAAGACTTCCACATTATTTAAAAGACTCAGATAAAAAATATTTAATTTCATATGTCATGGTCTTTTTTTGTTCCAGAAATCTGATGAAATACCTATTTTCCACTAAAGTTCAAAACAAAAATGCATGTTTTTTGCTAATTTTATCAAACTATCTAAGGCAACTGTTAGAGAAGCCGGGCTAGGCTTTCAAGGCTTACGTATATCTGAATATGTACTCATCCCCAAAGAATGACTGTAGTTTACTGAATTAATTTTCACATTCCTGGTTGCATTTCTTTTTCCACAGATGTTAATCTGAACTTTACTTCGAATTGCAAAGATAAGTCTAATCACTAGAGCAAGTTTTCTGGAAGCACCTTTTTAAAAATGTTATGAGTCTCAGCTGTCTGGCCTCACCTCTCCCATGATGCAATTCACCGCTTAGCCTCACTAAACAGCTCATGTCACTGGACCCTTAGAAGTCCATGCTAGTTCCTCCGCATGAGGGAGCTCTATATCTCAACTAACAACTCCCATCTCTAAGTTCAAACAGTATCTCATACCATTAGACATTTCCATCTGCCTCAAACAGAAATAAGTTACACCCTTCTCTCAAGTCTGCTGCCTTTTTTTTCATGTTTTTTTGCATGATTAAAGATAATTTTTAAACATGGAAAGTCTCTGTACTTTGCTCAGTTTTGCTGTGAAACTAAAAGTGCTCTAAAAAACAAAGTTTATTAATTAAAAAAGACAACCAGTACCTGGGGTTTTTTCTTATATCATCCAACTGGCCAACTACATGAGAAACATTGGTACGAATCATTTTAAAAGCAATTTCTTCTTCTCCCATGATTTCAAACCTGATTATCAAACATATTTAAAGAGTGTAAATATTGACATGGATATGTAAACAAACTTTCAATAAAAAAAAATTTATAAAACTTTAACAGACTCAACATTTTCAGAATCAATCTCACACAAGAAAACAATTTCATTCATATGTGGGATATAAAACAGAAAGCAACAAAAGAACAAAACAAACAAACAAAAATTCATAGACACAAATAACAGTTTAGTGCTTACCAGAGGGAAAGGCAGGAGTGGGGAAAGTAGATAAGGGTAAAGGGGGTCAAATATATAGTCATGGAAGGAGATTTGACTTTGGGTGGTGAGCACACAATGCAAATATAGATATGATGTATTACTGCATTGCACAATTGAAACCTATATGATTTTATTAACTAATGTCACTCTGATAAATTTAGTAAGAAAGAAAATAATTTCACATAAACTTTAAAAGAATGTTTAATAAACTATTATAAAACTATGAAAATACCAGACTCTTGTAATAATTATTCTTAAACTAAACTTACCTGTATTTGTTTTTGTCCTTATATGCTTTGTGGATTTTATCAGTTACTGGTTTACAGTTGGTTACTAGACTTTTAGTGACGGGTGGCTGTAAAAAAATACAGACATAACATCAAGGCCAAGACTACTGTAAGGCAAGTAAAGCATTCACCTCAGGTACAAAGTTTAAGAGAGCACTAAAACACTGAATAATCAAGATATTTTAAAAAATCAAGCTGGCACACTATGGCGCACAGGCTAATTGCCTGTTTTTGTAAATAAAGTTTTAAGTGACATATTTCTGTATACTAATCCATGTCATTTGCTAAACTACTCAACACATAATCAGCAATACTTATAGTTGGTCTACGTATTCTGTTAGCTCCTATGCTGACCTCTCTCACCAACGGCTGCACTGGTCACACCGTGTCTCACCATGAGTGAGCCTTCACGGGGCTCTCTGAGGGCAGGGTGAGGAATACAGTCCCCAACATGTGCCATGAATGCTAAATTTCAGGAACCAGATTTTTTACTGATTTGTTACTCTTCTCTCTCTACGTTCATTTACAAACATCTTACATGCAGTTTACTATAAATTATCTAATTATGGCTTGAACATTTGCAAGATAAAAAATTGTTTTAATACTTTATTCTGATTATGAAAGCGAAAGCTATTCATTATAGAAAATATGGAAAATATCAGTGTGAAAAAATGAAATTAAAAATCACCTATGATTTAATCTATTGCCATTTCCATTACTTTTTGGGGTGTGTGTGTGTTTGTGTGAGTGTGATGGTATTTGGGAGTTATCCATAGTTCAAATCACACTGTGCATATGTTATACTACCTTTTTTCCCCTACTCAATTCTATTCGGTAAACATTTTTCCATAGAGCAGCAAAAATTAACTATAAGCATCACATTAATATTACATTCTTGTTCCATCAATTCTAAATGTACATGATCACAACTCTGAAACTGGGATGTATCTTACAATCCACAGTCTTCCAACCATTTCAGCCAAGTGGCACTCCAATATATGTGTGCGTCAATCACACAGCCCCTACCAGTAAAATCAAGGAAGCACCAGCATCGAAACAGCTTTGATGAAAGACGGTACCCCACTTGAAGAACATTTCCTTGGTTAATGTTTAAACAGGACTGTTCTCCCAAGCCAACGAGAATACTTTGGGGCTAGGCCTCCGTCATCCTTGGTGAATAGGAGGCCTGATTATAGAATACAAGTGACTAATCTCAGTATTAGCTTAACATCCATTGTGAAGGAAAAAAGATATTCCAAAGCAAGATATAAATTATCCTGAATTATCTGAGCTACTTTCCACCAAAGACACAGTCCACTTCTAGTTTCTGACATGCCATACAGAAATTGTATAAATCCCAATAAGGACATACTTTCTGATTTACATAAAAGAATTCCCGTTCCACTTACCAGATTGGGGTCATAGTACGCTTCCTGAGTTGGTGGGATGTTGCTTAGCTGAGTGATATTAGTAGGAAGCATTTTCGAGCAATTTATTAACATGTGTTCCAGACCTGTTAAATCCTAACAAAGCAAAATAAAAGGATAAATAAACCTTCTATGTACATAACAAGTAATGATTGTGGTTTTAAAAATAAAACCTATGTGAAAGTCTCCAAAATTTGTTTAAATGTCATCTTCAAAGAGAGTTCAACTACATGACTCTTAAGATAAAGATACCCTAAAAGGAGCAGAATGAGATAATACAAATACAAATGTTTAATCTTTGTCTCAAAGAGGAAACATCTTGGACTATGAGACACTATTTTACACAAGATGGTCCAGGGGATCACCAGATGGGATATCATGCAGTTAGAGTCATCTTGGCACGCTTCATTAGTAAGTTTCCTACCCCTGGGACAAGAGGCTCTGAAAAAAGGGACTGTGCAGCATCATGGGCCTGACCGAGAGCTCCAGTCGGCCATTCCTATAGCCCGAGTGGACTTGTCACAAGAATCTCATACGCAGGTATAGTCTGGTTCTTCTCCAGATAATACAATAGAAATCCCTACTGCAAGCCTAACAAAGGTAATCTCATAAAATATGATCTTCAAATTTGGTTTTAATTCTGGCACTAAAAATGGACTAGTTGTAAACACCCTCATTAAAAATTACTTTTACTTACATTATATTGAAATATGTAGGAGGAAAAAGAGAAAGTATCAAAATTACAAGTTTCATTTAAAATGTCATAAAATTTAGGGAAAAAAATACAATACCTGCAAACTTAAAGGGAGGTCATGAATTCTGGTAGCCAGTGTTCGGATTTCTCTGTCAGATAAGACACCAGACTGGTCGGTATCTACTTCATCAAAAACTTGAGATATATTCAGTGGCTGAACTGCACTCATGAGATAATAAAAATAAGAGAAGGCGAACTGCATATCCTCAGAATGGCGCACTTTGTGAAATGACGTCTTGTCAAATTCTTCAGGGAACCTGTATAATATAACATATAATGAACTCAGGATATTTAAAATACGTGCAGTACCTAACATTTGAGTTAGCATCTTTTTCCTTCCCACATATTTAGACAGTACCTTCTAACATATTAGTCATCAAATATCAGAGCCATAAATTTAGCACAGCAAAGATGTAAATTTCAAGCAGACCTAGCTCTGAGCGCATAAGAACCACCCAAACACCAGCCAGACTTACATATCTTGCAGTTCTTGCATAACGATTCGGTCAATCATGTGAGGCATGTGTGCAGGGACTTTCCGAGATGTGAATCCAAACTTGCTATTTAGAATTTTATTTACATATCGGAGGGAATCTGCAAATGTATCTTTCAGGTGTCTCCCAGTATGTTTGCTATCAGTAAAGTATGCCAACTGTGTCTTCAATGACTCTTCTTCCTGAAAAGAGAATTCCATGTAACACAGCATAATGTTTAGTGCGTACGTATACTCAGCTAACAAGAGACAAAGGTACCATTTCATATAATGTGGTAATAACTAGTCACTGAGAGTCCACGAAAATGAAATGAACACTCACAGGTCACTTTGTAAGAGCAGGGCTAAACCGGATTTCAGTGAAAGTTATCACCAACATTGGCTTGAGAACAACAGTTGTGTAGTGAAGGTTTATTTATAGAGTATTCTTCAAGGACCAGTTATTGATCAGGAGATTTCATAGCCCTTCAATGCAACATTTAGAAAACTTCTTTACAAATAAGTTTGATAGTATTTTCATATTAAGATGTTTTTACTGTTGATTTCAAAGCAATAAGTACTTGAGTATTGAACACAAGGACTAGATACAAACTGGTTTCACCATATAATCGTGTTATAAAATGTGAAGAACTTTATCAGAACCAATGAGGCAAAACTGACTGAATGGGCGGATTGGCCAAGAATATGAATACACTTTACAGAGGATGAAATATATTTGCTTCTCAAGCTGATGAAAACGTAAAAAGATTTATAATAACTGATGCTGGTTAGCCTGTGGAGAAACAGTCTCGTATACTATTTGTAGAAGCATGAAGTGGTGCGACATTTTAGAAGGACATGTTTAAATTTTTATGCACTAGACCCTTTAACCTAGCAGTTCTACCTACAAAAAGAAAAACTTCCTCAAGAGTAAGACACGTGTACAAGAACATTTATTGCAACACTATCTGTAATTGCAAAACACTGGAAATAACTTGCAGCTGTTAAAAAAAAAAAAAAACAATGGCACTGACATGGGCAATTTGCCCACATCCCACAAAATCAAAAGCTAACTGCAGAGCAGTGTGTGTGTAATGTCACTGTTGCAAAATAGAAATTGTATAGTGTATATATTTGTATCCCTATAGAAGAGTACTGAAAAGATATCCACCAAAAGATAATAGTGGTTATATTAAGTGAGATTAGGAAAAAAGGAGGGAGACCTTTTCCTTTTTTACTGTTTCTTTTGCAGCACTGCTTACAATTTTTAATACCAGCCTATAATTATTTTTGTTATTTAAAAAAAAAAAAAAAAAGGAAAGGAAAAAAAGGAAAGAAATAAACCTTGGCAAGAATTCTGCATTCCTTCACTCGACAATTAGTAAACGCCTACTGTCCTAGGTACAGGACACTTCCCAAAGACAATGAAAGGACTAACACATGGTTCCCTCTTCATCCTCTTTTCTCCCAGTCTGACATCCACTCATGGCTGTGCTTCTTTCACAATCCAACCCAGACCACAGGATTTTTCTAAGTCTGTCAACTTCTACCCACACTTCCAAGGCCAGCTCACAGGGTATTTCCTCAAGGATGTCTTCCCCAATATCTCCAGACAAAGTTAAAGAATTTTCCCTTTGGACTTCTTGTCCACACCTCAAGAGACACTTGTCACATTGCTACAATTATTCACCCACAAATCTGTCTTCCTAACTTGCTCTAAGTCTCAACTAGCAGCAACTGTGTTCTAATCATCTTGCATTCTCCAGCAGTTAGCAGAGTGATGGCACTTGGGAGATGTACGAATGACCCTACAGCATCAAGGAAGCCATGGTACAGGAGGGCGAGCCCTCTAACTTTTGAGTCTTGGCTCCTGCTGACTTGCTTTTGGGATGCTGGGGAAGCTAATGAACTTCTCTGCACCTTGTTTTTTTCATCAGTAAAGCTGGAAAAATATCAGCTCTCACTTGTGCAATGTATGCAGAAGCATTTGTTGAAATCACAACATGGCGAATAAAGATAAGATACCATCCCTGTTCTACTACTTCTCGGGGTATGCCCCTGGCAGAATCCCTTGCTCATTCACACTAAGGCTGGTTCCTAAGCTGTAAAATGGAGATAACAATAGTAGAAACCATTATAAGCTATTTTTATTATTAGGGTTATTGGGACAATTAAATGAAACCATGTAAGAAAAGTATGTAGTTCAGTGGTTGGCACAGGGAAGTGCTGGATAAAAGGTAGCTATTTATTAGATTAATATCACTTACAAGGTTATTTAGTTTTCCTGAGCATTGGAAGGAATAAGGCTGGATGTAACTTACATCAAGAAGATCTTGGAAATACTTTTTTTTCTCCCACGGCAAAAAGCCCAGGTAACTGTCTGTGTAATGTTGCAGTTTTCTTCCAGGTAATACTTCATTAAGACCTATGTGATTTTTAAGATTGTCCTCCATTCTGTTTTCTTTCCCTATGGTTTTCTTTTCTTTTGGCACATGGTTTTCCAGTGGCACAATCAGAGCTGAGAGCTTTTCTTTTGACACACTTTCGCCTCCTACTATTTGGGTCTGAGTTTCAGATCTAAAGCTTGCCTTGGTTTCCAAGTCTGGGGGTGGATTCTGACGCTGGTGGTGCCCATTCAATTTCATTGTCACTGCTGGAAAAGTTGACCTCTGTAATCTGTCAGATGCTCCTAAGCTGTTTGGCAACATGCTTTTGTGAACTTGTTTTACCAGTGGGGCCTCTAAACTCTCATTTCTTTCACTTGTTATTACAGCTTGGTTTATTTTTACTTCAGCATCCGGTAAGTTCATCAGAAATGATTTCAGCAAGGCTGACTTGGACAGGTTGTATCCTTTCACAGTGATGTCTCCACGTTCTAGCTGCAAATCCAAGTTATTGAGACTTAACTGGGCCTCTTTTGGAAGAAGCGAAATATTTACCAGGGGAATTTTCACCTCCTCTTGGAATCTCCCTGTTGAGTTAACATCATGTCTCTTGAACTTTGGGAAGCGTTTTTCTTCAGGAATATCCTCAAATAAGATTTCCGCATCTGGAAGATGTGTTACGGGGCTAACCAATGTTTGGTAAGAGTTCTGGGTTGTAGAATTCAGTTTTGGTTCCTCTCTTGTGTCAACCTCTACTATTATCTGGATTTTGAATTCTTCATCATTTGCATTTTGGAGTGTGAGATTAAAATGTATTGTAGTCGCATTCATTCCACCATGCATTATGAGGTGGATGGTTTTCCACTTATTGGCAATAGAAGCATGTCGAATTATTGGGTTGTCACTATAAGCTCCTTCGATTCCCCTTTTGGCTATTTCTGCAAAGCTGAAATAAGGCAGGCGTTCACCTTTTGGAATAACATAGTGAGTCTGGTTTGGGAGGAGAGTTACTTTATATAATTCGTGAAAATGATCTAGAGGAAAAAACACAAACATGGCTTTTAAACAACTAAGCGTTTCCCCCTCTTTTTTCTTTAATTCTTAGGGTTTGAGTTCACTCTCTAAAAGTGACTCTAAATGAACTGAAAATAATCAGAAATTCTAATATAAGAGCTACTGGTACAGGGCTCGTTTTACTATCTGAAGCCATCACAATTATCAACATGGAATGCTTGCTGAATCTGACCCACTACCAAGGTACCACACGATTCTTGACAGCAAATTCCAATGGTCAACTTCCATCTTTTTGTCCATTTGAAAAAAAAAAAAAAAAAAACTCTCGGCCAAAACAACCTCTGTTAATAAGCTATCAACAAGATCCAGTATTCACACCATCCTTACTTAATAAATTACTGGTATTTTATTATTTCCAAATTAAACCATCACCATATATTTTCAGCTAAGGTAAATCAGCTTAGTAAAAAAAAAAAAATCAGACCAGAGCAATAAAGGAAAAGCTACAGCGTTAGTGTCTACTGTTTTCTAAAGATCAGTGCCCTTTTAACTTACAGCTACTTTAGATGCAAGGCTGAGAAAGGGACACACAGAGAATAATTACTTTAAACAACGATGAGCCCAAACCCTCTCTACGTATCAAAGATTTTTATCTCCTTCCTCTTAATATGATTTTATGGCATAAATATACCTTGCCCACAGTCGCCAGCATCAAACCCACAGGACAAGACATTGCAGGCTTGGTCACAAAACTTATCAGCGAGCCAGGAGTTTGCACATCCTTGATTACAGTAAGAGACACTGTTTATTCCACCTCCAAACTGCCAGGGCTGTCCAAGTCCAATACTCCCGGTTCCCCCGCCACCTGCAACATAGCGACTCCCTCCGCTGTTACCTGTAGAGGGAGGAGGAGAACAGAATCTTACTGCACCTGTAATCTTGAAAAAAAAGGTAGTTCCTTATTTCTTAAAAGAGTGTTTTCAAGATTGATGCATGAGTTACAGTCAGAAAGGATTCACCTCATTCTTTAGTAAAATATTTCATGTAGCTTAAGAAAACAAACTGAAAAGAGGCATCACTTGACAGTGGGCTGAAGACTCACTATCTGGGCAACCTAGGAGTACAGACCTCATCATTGCTCAAGGGGACATGTGTAGGTGTGGATGGAGGAAGAGAGAAATAGGAAGAGACTGTTCCAAAGACCGTGACTGTCGGAACTGCCAAAAACACGTCCTAACATGGGTGCTAACCTCGTTATCAAACATGAATGTTCTGTTAAGGATTCAGTTCTCTGGACTGCACGGATCCACCTGACATGTCTGTGTTCTCTTGAAATACAGCCGCTTCTATTTCTCTAAAGTGTTATCTGCTAGAGTGACTAAAACAAAACTTGTTTCCTCCAATACAAAACAATTTTCCAAATCTGTTTCCTCATATGGAATATGGGAATGATAATGTCTCTGCATATATTCTCTCTTCCTTAGGTGACTAAGAAATTAAGGTAGATCATGGATAATGCTTCATAAATTTAAATGCTTTATAAACTGAAAGGTGACAAAAGTAAAAACTGTATTGTTATCAACAAGTCCAAATATAAGCATGTAAGAAAGGGAGAAGAGATGCTGAAGAGATAAGACATTTATTTTTTTTGCATCTCTTTAGTCACTCAAAAGTCATCAGCCATGAGCTCCTATAAGAACCAGTTAGAGTTGTTCTTGCTCTCGAGCTTACATTATAAAGAGTATTCCTGAGTTCCACATTTTCAATTAGAAAAGACATTCTCAAGTACAGGGCCAACATGGAAAAACGCCCTCAACAACGGATAATATGAATAAACTGGGTCACGTGGGACACAGGTCATTACCTCCAAAGAGTCCATAGGCTACTGACTAATACATAAAGAATGCTTAATTCACTGTACATGTTCAATAATAATTAGAAATGAAAAAAATTCCATGAACAGAAGCAAATTATATTTGAATACATCCTTACCGGAGCAATCACCACCATCCCAATCACAGGCTGAATTATTACAAGCCTTGTCACAATAGCCGTCTTTAATCCAGGAACCTGGGCAGCCTTCAGCACAATTTGGCACAGGCCATGTCAAATAAACCTATCATAAAACCAGACAGAACATAAAACAGTTTTTGGTTTCTTTTTACCCTCAAATTAGGATTCATTAAAATTAAAAAAAAAAAAAAGAGCCTCTAGAAAAGGTTAATATTTTCCAGGGGCTGACTGCATTCATGTGGCATATTTTGCTTTAAATTTGCCTGAACCAGTAGTCATTTTCTAAGTTCTGTTCTTTTGACAATTCTTACTGAGCACAGTTATTCTGTTCTACTACCCGAGAAAAGCAGGTAAGGACTCAACTCGTGAATTAGTTTCTCACAACATGGTCTTATATTTTGAAATAAAATGGCAACGTGTCAGACTTTAACATGAGTACAAATACATGCCAAAGCAGGTGTAAAGTATATCACACAAGTCACTGCTTTTCAGGAACAAGTGTCATTCACTGCTGAGTGTATTAACGTATAATCTGTCTCGAGACTGAGAAAAGCAGCAGATAAACATCTTTCTAATCATAAGGTTATGTGATAAACTAATCAGCTAAATAATCTGAGTTGTGAACTCATCTACTTTCAAAATGAGTGATATGGTACATGGTTACTTTTTAAGTTAAAATCATTAAAAAAAAAATGCTACCCTTTTAATATCTCCATGCCTGCTACACATTCCATCTGTTTGTAATCTCATCAACTCCTACTTATTCTTCTAAGTTCTTCATTTCAATCCAGGTGGGAATTTTTCCCTATTCCTGTCTGATTTCAACCTCTTATGCTCCCAACTCCTTAGCACCCAGGGTGTACCTGCCAGCATGAAATCACTGTACAGTCACTGATTTCGTTTGTCTCCCCTCTCAAGCCACAGCTCAACTTTGCAGCCCTACAATCTAACACAGGGGAAGCCACTGAGCAGGGGAACAAGACAATGACCACTCCGCAGTAGCATAAACAGCAACAGAGGAAGTGGCTTTGTGCATTTGGAACTTATGGTTGCAGAGTTCGATCGCTTACAAGCTTATGATGATTAAGTCTCCAGCTTATCAATGAATCCTCTGACAAAGTTATATAGGGATTCCTATTTTCCCCACTATGCAGACAGGAAACGCAGATGTCAGGTCATTGCCCAGAACTGTTTTAAACAGTTGGCTCTTGGGTCTGCACGCGTAACACTTCTCCATCCTGCCTCTCAAAGCCAGAGTGAGACCTACTGCCTTCAATGAAATTTCATCCATGTATTTAAGCAAAAACATGGGTTAATTTTCTCTCTTGGTTACTTTGCTGACAATGTAACCATAATTTTGTGTTTCATAGTGATTTTGCCTTTTCTGCTGTTGTAGAAAATTTAGAGGGTTAAGGAGACAGAGTGGGTTCTGGGTGCCTGAGAATGTAGGGAAGTGATAAACTACTAGGAAGTAGTTTTCTTTCTCTCAAATTGTTAACTCTCCTGAGCTTAGTGCTCAAAATGCTTATTTGATCAAATCTGAACATAGTAGTATATACACTGATTCCTAATGTTCCTGTTTATAACTTCTAAGTGACTTCCAAGCTAGACATCCCTTCCTCTTAGGTATTTACCTTCTGACCTTTGGAGTGACTGTAAAAATCATCTGGCCAGACATCCTTCCCAAACATGACATCGTCATTCAGGTAAATAAACTTCTGGGATAGCCCTTCAATGCGATGAATGTGACTTTCAATAGCTGGTGAACTAAAGGTAGGCAAGTGGCTCAAATTTCGAAAAACATCCTTTTAATGGAAAAAAAAAGAGAGAGAGAAAGAGGGTGGTGAGAGTTTGTTTCTTTTTTGTTTTAGGAAGGGAGAGAGGGAGAAAAGAAAGGAGGGAAGGAGGGAAGGAGGGAGGGAGGGAGGGAGGGAGAGAGGGAGGGAGGGTTGGCTGACTGGATAAAGGGAAGGTGGAAATGGAGGCGACAGGGTGAGGGAAATGAAATTAGAAAAAAGTAAAAGAACAGTAAAAGACAAAAGAAACTACAGCCTTGTGATATATGGAAAGTCACATACCTGGTGTGTCACTATTGTCACTCGAGGATTATCAAGGTTTAGCCAGGATGGAATCTGCCCGTTGGTGACGATGAAAATATTCCGAACCCAGGGCGCATGCCTCTCAATCGATCGCAGTGAGTATCTCAGTTCTTCATTATCTTCGAAACGGCTGGCAGAAACATCTTCATCCTGCTTAGACTGAGAAAAACATTTGGTACATGACAGTGTAAAAATACTCCAGGTCACACCTCCTCCTGCTGTCTCTACCCCTGCCCTGTTCTCAGGGTGCTCTGACAGACTTCTAAAGACCCAGTCTTACTTTTAAACATTATAAAAACTGCAAAAAATTCAGCACAGTTAAAACAACAACATCACAAATATACAGCATTTCTTTAACACACTTTTTAGAAAAGGTTCTTGCATCTGTTTTTAGATCATTTCAAGTAATATTAACCAATGGCAGTGACTGGAAAATTAGAAAAGTTTCAATCAACTCAAGTCTTCTTTCTTCTAATATAGTGATTTATACATTTTCAACAATCTAAACCCTTGATTCAGGTTTTAAAAGCATCTCTGCATCCCTTACCTGGCTGATGGCACTCAGATCCCATAATAAATACGCAGGACTTATGGTCAGTTCTTTTCCATCAATGGTCATGTTCTTCTTAGTCTGCTTATTCAGTTCTTGGAAATCTTTCGGGTTATTCAATTTCAGAAGTGCTACACTGGCCTCTGAGTACAACTGCAACTGTAAAATGATAAGAGGGTTGCCTGGAAAAACTGAGCCCTAAAGAAGAGACACCTTTAAATTCTCAGTTTGATCTTTAAACTTTAAATACATATTATACACAGTATACATCTAAATATGTTTAAATATTAAAAGTTTCACATATATATGAAACAGCAAGCCAATTATCACCAAAAAGAGAAAACCTAAACAGGCCAGACACTTTTCCCAAATAAATGGAACAGACCAGATATTAAAAACAAGAGAGAGTGGTAGGGGCTGTGGCAAATGGGACATCTCAGGCCCCACCTGAAAGCCACAGCCACTACTCAGTGCCACCCAGTGGATCTCCTGAGAGGCCAGAATCCCCGAGTCTTACATGAAATCCCCCAATTTTCAAAGTGGACTCAAATATTTTTAATTGTCATACATTTGAACAAGATACATCTGTTCCCCAGTTTGTGACCTTTGTTCTAGAATATTGCCAATCTGCTTACACTGGGGGAAAGCCCTGCAGTGTAACTTCACCGGAATTGGAATTGGTGGAGAGTAGGTCTGCTGGTGAGGGGTCCGAACGTGCCGCACACCTCGGAGGGTCTTTGGCAGGGCTGCCGGAAGTGCTTCCATAGGAAAAGCACCTTTGGGAGCAAAGCTTTTGTAGCAACTGTAAATCTAAGAGGAACCATTATGATGAGCATCAACACATTTTACAAGCAGCCTTCCCTACCTCTATGAGTCCAAACCACCCTTGATTTGTTTATGTTCTAACCTTGTATCATACAATTTCCTATGAAAAAGGCCTTTCAGAACTGAAAAAGGCAGGAGTGAATTGAAAACCACTAATCTAGGACAGCAAAATCCTTTTGTTGAATTGGCTCTTCTAACAGAGCCCAGGGCCTTCTTTCTCAATGTATAAAACAGAAGCAAACACAAATCATATGGGCTCATTCTGAGCTCTTGTATTTGCAACATGACTATACTTAGCTCATCTTTCAAAGGTTCCTGAGTTTAGGTAGGCCAAAAAACTAGAGGTTAGTTAGAATTTCTATCTTTCTCCCTTTTTATTACGTAGGCCACTAACTCTTACCACAAGTTGTGTGTGGGTGTGTGTGTGCACATGCTCGTGTGTGTGCTGTCTTCCTGACTGATTACGTTCTTTCACGTTGGCAGCGCCTGGCATATCCTAAGCACTGACTGAAGGTCAGCTCTCACTGTGGTCACCATCCTGCCTAGGTGTGGGGGGCGGACGGGAGGCAGACATGCAGGGCTAATATTCTTCTATCTGGGTGCCTACAGAGTCTCTCACTACCCACCCCCAGCCTCCTCTGCCCCTTCTCTGCCTCCCACAGTGGCTCCCACAGTAGCTGTAGGGATCCCTGGAGTGCTAAAAATCACTATCCTAGAATACAGCACTTATTAATCTAATTTAATTTAAAATTTATCAGGAAAATACCCTTATGCTTAATCTCTCCTTCCAAACTCCTTTTATTCTGGAAAACTATTTCAAAATTTCACAGACATTTTCCAAAGGTAACTATACAATGATTGGAAGAGAGATGAAAAGTAAATGGCATAAGGGAATATTTATATGTATGAAATGATTTTCTGCCACTGTTATCAACCAAGTTTTGAGTGGTGAAAAAGGTGGGGAGGAAGTATCCTGTGCTAGCCACTAGATGGCACCCCAATCCTGGAAACCTTACATTGCCGGAAGAGAGCCAGGAGGTGGTTAAGGAAAAGTGGTGGTAATAAGTGCCAAAGGCTGAGGTTCTTAGCTTGGCAACTGTGGGCAGCTGCGGGCAACTGCTTCCTCATATAGCTTCTTATTTGAAATTATAAATTTATCTAAATTCTTTAAATGATACATTTTTCAAAGAAAGAACTTCTCGACACCTACCCCCCGCAGACCCACAAGGGACATGTAGCATGACTGAGAAATAAAGCTTTGCTATTTTTAAGCCATTTACACTTCAGGATGTTTGTCACTGTAGCATTACCTGGAATAACATGATTGATAACACCCATATATGTTAGTATAAGGTAAGGGAAAAAACATGCCAGCTAATAAAACTGAAGAACAAATTAGTTCCTTCTAGCGATTCAACAACTCAAACCTACTAGTTCTTATTATGTCCTGGTAGGTTTCTAAAAGTTAAATCAGTTCCAGAGTTGCCTGTTTAATCTACTGAAGTGTTTTATTTTAGGAATAAAACCAAAAGAAAGGGTGCCATGCTTTAAAAGAGAACATGCATAAGATAGTTTTAGGGAAGTCACGAAAGAAAGGGCATTAATGCAATATTACTACAATTTGCTGTGATCTTGCACATACCCTGAACAGAGGTTTGAGGGGGCCAAGAGTCCAGACAGCACAATATGCTGTTCCCACCCTGCCCACATGGTCCTTCTTGCTGAAACAAATAACCTGGGTCAGCCGTCAAGGATCCCATGCAGCCCCTCTCTCTGAAAACTTCCCCTGTGTCTCTGATCCACAGACCTTTCCTATCTTCATGTAACAACTAAAAGTCTGTACCACTACATATCCAATCTTATACTATCTTGTTTCACTATGTGAATACTTAATATGAAAAAAAATACTGCTTCCAAGATTATAAATAGCTTGAGGACAAATCCATGTCCTCCACTTGTTTTGCACACCCACTCGGCAACCACTATCATTTAATTAAACCAAATGTGAGAATACACTTGAGAGCTCTGGGAAGACTTTCCGCCTGCTCTAACATATGTTAAAGAAGGGGGGCGGGGGCTAAAAAACAAACAAAAAAACCCCACCATGAATGAAAATGTCTAAAAACACAGAATGATTTAGCTTGAGCTGAAAATGAAGACTAATGGACAATCTAATTTCTCAAAAGGTGAATTCTGTGTCCATCTACAGATAAGTTAGTGGTAATTAATCAGATCATAAAAGGACTCACCTCAAGGTATCTCAAACTGAAGGTCTTTAATAGAAAAGACTGTTTGATTTATAAGACTGTAGTCCACAGAAAAGTTTTTATGAACTTAAATCTATTATCTTGCAAATGAAACAACTGTCAAGTTCCACCTTTCCTGGGGAGGGTTGGGGATGGGCTTGGAAATTCCGGTTTTGCTCTAAACAGAATAAAGGCGAAGTAAAGCTGTATGAACACATCCATGGTACCAAACCTGAAGCTGACCTCTGTGGATAATGACTGCGAAACGTTTCCCTTTACATTCCAAGACATTGTACGTGGCAGGTGTGTTTAGTCGCAGCCTTTCTTCTTGCTCATTCCTTCAACAAGCCTTTCTTGAGTGTCCTCCTAAGTGCAAGGCCCCAAAATAATCACTACGCAGTACCTCTCCTGAGACTCACAGCCCATTGAGGGGTCTATGGGACAGAACCGAGCTTTAGTGGCTAGGAGGTCACAGGTCTTGGCAAAGGCCTCCTGGGGGAGCCTGGGAGAGCAAAATGGTTCAACCATTCATGTCCTGAAGTCCACTGCCTAACGGCTCTTTTCCTCGCACATGCCACAAAGCACCTCTAACGTAACACACTCCAAACTGAGCTCTGAGTTTCCTTCTCCAAAGAGCTTGCTTCTCCCAGTGAGGCTCTTGAGTTTGGTTAATGCCGTCACTTCTATCTTCTCTAGAAATATCCACTTCCCCTTTCATTTTTCCTTCCCTCTCCCCCAATAGTTAAATGAGTCACTGGGTCATGTTGAGAGTTTCTCTCAGATGTTTTTGGAACCATTTTTATCACTGGCACCACAGACAAGGCACTTGCTGAACCCGAATGTTTTGCTGGGCTATGGCAGCAGTGGCTGAACTGGTTTTCCTACCTCCAGCCTCATCCTGTCTAATCTGGTTACCTGCTACACCTTCCCCTACTATGTTCCTTAGAAAGGGGTCTTCCTCCTCCTAAAGATGCTCCCTGCCTCCAGGCTCTTTACCTGGAGATCTTTCTCCGTCTGGCCTCAAGCTACCTTCCCAATCTCAGCACCTGCAAAATCCTTTTCTGGGCTCTGGCCTCCAGGAACAGTCATCCTGGTTCTCTGCAAATATCATTAACTTATAAGCCTCTGGTCCTTTGCTCAGACTGTGTCCTCTTCTTAGAATGGTCTTTCCTACTCCCTTCTCTACTGAGAATGGCTGCTCTGTTCAGAGCCTATCTAAAATGCTTCCTATTCTGCAAAGGCTGCCTTCCTTGCCTCCAGTACACTTACAGCCAAGGTGTATTTGCAGCATGCTGCATGAACACTTATTTGGAATTAATCACGCCCAAAAATTATTTAAGTGCATTTATTCACTTTTATCCTCAGCATACTCCCTGGAACACAGCAGGCATTTAATAAATGCCACTAAATGGATTGGGAACCCAATGATAGAAAACTTCATTCTCGGGGTCCTCATAATAAAACCAGGAAGTAGAACCTAAGTAGGTCACTTGAAGAATTGGACTCGAATGCTGACATAGTCTTTCTATTCTTCCTCTTTCTCATTTTCTCCCTAGCCTCCAAAAAGTCCTAATCCCTTAAGTTGATCACAGGTATTGACATCATGAAAATGACCAGACATGAATGTTATGGATAATTAGCTTGAACCTGTGAAGAGGTGCTGGCCTCCACAAAGACAAGTCTGGGAATCCCAATTAGTCTCCAACTGGGTGAATGAACGGTGGGTGAAAGTGTGTATGTATCAACATGCATAGAACCTGCTGGTACTCCTTGTCCAACTTGGGTTACCAACCCGCCCTACCTCTACCTGCACACACCACCCCACACCACCCCAAAATAGTTCACTGACAGGTTGACCACTACTTGTCCTTTGACAGCACACCACCATCCACTAGCAGATGCACTGGTGAGGCAGCAGGCAAAGAGACGTGGGCTAGTCAAAGGTGAGTGGAGAACAGAGAAGTGTCATGAACCTCCTCCCTTTAAAAATGTAATATAGTTGAAATTACATGAATAGAATCAAGAATGTCATTCTTTCTGCATAAGGAATTTGAGCTGACAGTAAAAAGTACAGATATACATGAGTCTTTAAATCTAGAACTAATAGCTAAGAAGCCAAGGAGCCAAATAAACCTTGGCTGAAATCAGATATTTGGAACATTCGATAATGAATGAAACCTTCATTCATTAATAGCTAGTTGAGCCATTAACATATTTAGGATTTATACTTATTAACACTCTTCACTCTTGGCCAGTCATGCCACTTGTTAAAAGTTGACTTTGGAGGCTGCCATGTGACATGCCTTTTCCTTAACATCTATCGTTTTCAGAGCCATTTGCCTGGTTAGCGTAGGGCGCAGTTTTATCTGCCCAAATCGGGATGAAAAATAACTCAGGGGAAGGAGGAATATAATGTCTATTTAAAAAAAATAACTGCAGATTAAGAAATAATTCAGTCCTATTCTAGCTGGGTACTATGATATTCCATATTTCCAGGTACCATAAAGGAAGTTGTGGAGGAAAATATGAAAAAAAGAAAAAAAAACATAAAAAAACATGGTGAAGGCAGGAAATAAACAAGAACTGCCTAATCACAGCTCTCCCCCACCACTATCTCCATCTCCATCCTTCCACCTGCAGATTACTCAATGACATCAACAGGGGCAGGAAGTAAGAATCAGTCAAGCTAAATATAGCAGCAGAATTCAAAGAACATTTCTTTGTAAAATCAAGAAAATGAGAGCCTAACAAATCTCTGAACCAAGAACTTTATGTCTTCCCTTTTAAGAGAAAAGACAGCCACATTTTACAATCTGGAATGTTTCTGACAGACAGCAGGCATCCTGACATAGGGTCAAAAAGGAAGTACACCCACGTGGACTGCACCCTGAATCAATCAAGCAAGTGGCTCTGAAAGCAAAAGATGTTATGGAAAAGGCATGTCACACAGCAGCCTCCAAAGTCAACCCTAACAAATGGCATGACTGGCCAAGCGTGAAGAGTTAATAAGTATAAATCCTAAATACGATAATGGCTCGACTAGCTATTAATGAATGAAGATTTCACATTACCAAATGTTCCAAACATCTGAAGCATAGTCCCTTTGGGTGAAAGCTCTCGATAGACACACAGGTTGGAATCCTACTGCGTGTACGGTTTCCCCCATCTCCACCTTCCAGACTTCCGCTTCCATCAGGGCTTTTGTCTTTTTTGTCCACTGCTATATTCGCAGCAGATATAACAGCACCTGACACAGAGCAGAAGCTCACTTGTTGAACAAATGATCTGCTTCTATTTGGGAAATCAACAAAGCAAATGAGACTCTTAGAATTTTCCCCAAATTAATAGTAAGGAACGAGGATTTTCTAAGAATAAAGTGCCTTCTTCACGACAACATATTGTGGCAGAATAGAGACGCTTTTTGCTTACGATTGTCAGCTACACTATGAACGAAATGGACCACAGGAGAAGAGTCATGAATTAAACGAGATGCGCCATACTGGTGGCTCTATATTCTGTGTTCTTACCAGTTTTACTTTAGAAGAAAGATTTTCTGGCAATTTGGTTTTTAGTTGATTTGTTTCCTTGAATGTTGGTGGAAACCCACTCAAGAAAGCCAAATCTTGCATTAGCACTAGCCCAGGGACTTCTTTATCTGTTGTCTAAAATGAGAGGAGAAAAACACAACTCACTTTCCACATCATAAGGCTGGTGAAAACTTACAGCTGAGAAAACTAGTAAAGATCTATTGTATCATATAAGCTTCAGAATAGAATGTTAAGATTACTTAAATCAATATTCATTAATACTAGAAAGCTAGCCTTAGAGAAAAAGTAAACACTAAAAAGCCTCTTGAAGTAAAACAGCTTTATTACTCTTACTTTTATTCTAGTCCACTCCAAAAATACACTTAATTTAAAATAACATACCAAATAGCCCCTCCAAATGGTCTGTTTGCTGTTTCCTTTAAACACTGCACCATGGGCATCTTCAACTACAATAAAAAATAGAATAAACAAGCATATTTTTAATAAATACTTAACTATGATGTCTGGCAGATCACTATACAAAGCATTTTGAGAATTGTTAAAATAGTATAACGAATGGTCTCAAAAAAAAAAAAAAAGGGCCAATATAAAACAATGTAAAATCAATGTTAAATTTTGCAATACCAAGGAGATTCACGTAGGCAGCAGAGATGAGGAAATGATAAATTGACAGAAATCACAGATGTAGGAGCTAACAGAAAGGGGCTCTTAAAAGCCAGGCCAGTGGCTTTTAGATTAACAGCAGGGAGCCACTGTAGATCCTAGGGTTCTTTATGAGTCACAATGAATTCAGGTAATGCTGGATAGCGCTGATTAAGTTGGGGGATGAGGAGTGATGACACAGACCAACTGGGAGCGACTTCTAAAGAGATGGGGACAAATTGGATCAGCAAACTTGCTGCGGACATTTGGGGATCATGGGAAAGAGAAGGGAGGTTCAGAGGGCTGTAATTCTGATCTTCAAAATGGGCATGGAAAGCAGCTTCTGCAAATTACAGCCTGGCAAGATGGATATCAGTCCTGGGTAAGAGTCTCAAATGTACCATAAAAATATAGTTGGTGAGCACTGGAGAAAAGAATGCCTTCATAATACACTGTTTATCTTTAAAGGAAGCACTGAATTCTAAGGGTGTGAGTTCATTATGAATAAATTTATCAGGTACATTCCTATCTCTGTCTCTATCTGCCTCTCTCTCCCCACAATATGGTGGGTTCTACAATGATAGGTTGGAGAATTCTAATAGATGCACTATATGTATTTGTACTATATACTATAATCTCAGCAAGGTAGCTAATAACATCTCACGTCACCTTTATGGACATAATGGAGATATACAGGCTAGATCTCACGTTTGGTGGGTTATAACCAATTCTAACCGAAGAGTGTGAAATTATAAAGCCAGAATCAACCTAGAGAAAGGTTTTAAAGGTCTGCCATAGGTTCTATCTTGTTCAACAAACCATCGAGATATTGGAAGATACAGAAGGCATACTTGTGAAATGCGTGGGTTTACATGAAGCTGACAGAGAAGCTACTATCCTGGGCAACAGACTAAGGGTTCTCCAAAGTTTTTACTATTTAGAGCAATAGTCAAATCTAACAAAATAAAATCTTCTACAAACTAAGGTTAAGATCTTTAACTTGGCACAAAATACCAATCACATAAGCATAATTAAAAGAGGTATGTGAACATTAGCACGTATAAGTTTTTTTTAAAAGACTTAAGAGTTTTAGTCAACACTGAGTTCGGCATGATGAGCCAATGTGCTGTGGCCATACCGATCACTGTTTTGTGCTTTTAAACAGCAGCAGAGTACTCAGAACAAGAAAGGTGATCCTCCTCGACACTGACATGTCAGGAAACCCTGTTGGGTTGACCTCCGGAATGTCCAGAATCCAACCACTTCTCGCCCCCACTCTGATCCAAGCCGCCTTCCCTCTTGCCCGAATTATTACACCTTTTGCCCCTCCTCAGTCTATTCCCACCACACAGCCAGAATGATCCTTTTGGAACAAAAGTCAAATCACATTACCACCCTACTCAAAATCCTCCAACGATTCCTTATCACACTCCAAGTTAAAGCCAAAAGTCCTTGTCATGGCCACCAGGGTCTACATCATTTGGTCCCGTTACTTCTCCAGGCTCATCTCTTATCTCCTCTCTCGTTCCTTCTCTTCCAGCCACACAGGCCTCCCTGCTCTTCTTCAAACATGGCAGACACACTCCTGCCTCCAAACCTCTGCACCGGCTCTTCCACTATGTGATTCACTCCTTCCCCGTATATCCATGTTGCTGGCTCTCTCGCCTTCTTCAAGTTTTTGCTCAAAAATCACCTTCTCAGTGAGCCTACACCTATCATCCAATTTCCCCTGCCCAATTTTTCTCTATAGCATTTATCTTCTACAAACTGTATGATTTACTTGTATATTTATTGTCTGTCTCCTTCTGCCAAGATATAAACTCAATGAGGGCAGAGATTTTTTTTTTCCATCTTCAGCACTGAGAACAGTACCTGGCACCTAGTATATACTTTAAATACTTGCTGAATGAATAGTCAATTTGCAGACTGAACCACACTGAAATAGAATGATCAATTCCAGCTGACACACTTTAAAAATAATGGAAACTAAAGTTCCTTTTGAAAAGTGCAAACTAGGATGCAGGCAGACAAACTCCTAGGACACAGCTAAAAGAACAGGAATGAAAAGAAATCTCATGTGGAAAAGGGATTACATTAGTTCTGTAGGATCCCAAGGGGTACAGATTTAACCAATGTGAGAAAGCTGTAAGGAAACATTTTGAAATTGTAAAGGTCGATGCAGTCCAGAGGTAAAATGAATTGTCATGGGAGGAAATTCATTTCCTGTACATCAAAAGGGATAAGCCTGACTGGAAAACCTGCTTTGCTGAGGAGACCCAGGTCAGGGCCACAGGGCTGGCTTGTGTGACTGTTGAAGTACTGTCCAATCGGTGGAGTCTAAGGTAAGTGTAGTGGTAGTCTAATCAGAAGAGGGGCAGAAGGAAAAAAAAAGTCAACAGATCTTGATGATGAACTAGAGAGAGGTTAAATGAGATAAATGAAACATCAGGTATGGCTACAAATTTTTAATCTAAATCAAGGGTTGGCAGTCCATGGCCAAATTCTAGCCGCTGCCTGTTTCTGTATGATCCCAGGCTAAAAAAAGTTTTTACATTTTAAAAAGGTTAAATGTTAAATTCTTTTATAAAAACCTACATAATACCTGCCATTTTACCTCTTGGCCACAAAACCTAAAGTATTTACTATCTGGTCCTTTAAGAAAGGCGTTGGCAATTCCTGATCTAGATAACTGAAGATAAGAAAGAGTGAGTCTGTGGCCCACTAGAAATATAAGCTCCATGAAGGCAGGAGTGTGTTTTTTTTATTGTTGTTCTCTGCTGTTTCTCTGTTACCTAGAACAACAATCAACTCAGAGCATGGCTCAATAATTTTCACTATATGAATGAATACGATAAGTAGAACTGTCAAATGGAAACCCAAGAGGGAATTCAAAAACAATGTTTAGAATACTATAGTTTGATAGATTTTACTTATATTAAAATTTACAATCTATTACATCTTTGCTATGTTATAAAATCAGTAGAGGAATACTCAAGATCCCCTCCATAGTCGTTACAACTAAGTTATAATTATTAACATGTCACTTTTTTGAAATGTACCTTAATTTAAGGAAACCTTAATTTAACAAATAAAGCTAAATTTAGCCAAACAATATATCAGATAACTTGTTATAACTTGTCGAAGATTATCCCTTTACTTCTCCTATATATTTAAAGTATAACTTAAATAGAAAAACATAAGTTATTTATACTAAATAGTCCAGGACAGATCTATAGTGTGAAGGGGGTGATATCTATACTTGGAAAGGTTACGATTTACTTTCAAATTACAAATAATTTGTTAAGAACCAAGAAGTGAGTACTATGGTAGATACTGCTCAGGATACAAACTCTTGAGGGCTGAAGCTTCTGCTCAATAAAGAAATTAGATGAGAACCCTATAGACTGCTTGTGCAATCAAAAACTAAGTTGTGAATTAAGTCGCAAGTACTATAAGAATTTGGAAAAGTAAAAATACAATAATTGTGAATGTACTAGTCCAGGATCTTCATGCAGGAGACAGAATTTGAGATGGGTCGGGAAAGAACAGGAGATGAGCTAGGAGAGAAAGAGGAAAAGGAGAGGCAGCAGCGTACATGTGTGAAAACACTGACATCTCTGAGGGAATGCCAGGAGGGCAAGGATGTGAGGATCAATGGGCAAAATCAAAGCAATTAGAGCGGAATCCTAAACACCAGGAAAAGGAGTTTGTATCTGTGAACTGATAAAACAGGGTTTTCCAATTTTTACAGTAATGTGCTGGACAGATTGGAGAAGAACTTTACAGAGCAGCTAGGTGTCTGTGACTGGAGTCTATTGAAGGAATTGTCTAGTGTAAAAAGAAATGAGGTGAGTAGGGTAAGACTCTATGAATCATCCAAAAAAAAAAAAAAAAAAGCAAGTAATAGGATGAGGTTAATTATTAGTTGTTGGAGGTAAAAAGAAAAAAAGAGTCAAACATTTAAGCAGAAGGTACCACATTACAAATGTTAAAACACACAGAGCCTCCAAGTAGAGAGGTTTGGTGCAGAGAAACGATGAGAGACCAGAGGCTAAGGAGGTACAGGCATGGGGCTCGCGGCTCAGGGGCCAAGTCGGAGGAGGGGATCTCTCAGGATGAGGGTGCGGTTTTATGGAAGGAATTACAATTTTAATTCTATTATTTGGCTAAATCAACTGTATAACCAGATGTTTCAATGTTTCAGGTATGTTCTGTCCAAACTGCAGAAAATAACACTGGTGAGGAGTTACATGGTTTAAAAAAAAAATTTTTTTAAAACCTTCCAGAACAAATAAGAGCAAGACAGCAAGGTATATGTGGGAGTACCAGGTTTAAGGCCCTGACTCAAGCACGGAAAGCATGTGTATTACACATGTACCTCTGAGGTTAGGGCTGAGATACAATGTCAGCTCCTTTGCTTCTCTTTTTATTTCTTTGAAACTGAATTTCTTTAAAATTGAATCGTTTCTGCTCCATTCATAATTTTGTTACTCAAACATCCAATGATAACATGATTTTCAAATACCCCACAAGAAGATCTTACCATTCTTGGTACTGTCGAAAACAACTACTGAAACATTAGTAGAAGGGTTTTTTGGTTTTGCAACATTGAATATGTCGCTAGCAGAATGAAAAGAAGGATAAAGAGATGGCAGGTCCTTCAGTGTGATGTTGGTCGGCAGGGCTGGGTCCAGGACAAGCATTGGCACCTTAATGCAGTGTGTCAGCAAACATTCCAACTGCTTCTCACTGGAAAGAAACACCAATACGCTCACAACTGCATTCTTGAAAAGTTAATCAACACTAAGAAGCTTGTTGGTACTACTAAATTTTCCAGATGTTTTCTACATCCTATAAAAAATCATGATATTTTAATAAACAAAAAATTTTATCTCAAGAATATAAAAATTTAGTAAGTTAGCAAGTATGATATGTAAAATTATTAAACAAGTACAAATTTAAAGAGCTTCCAAATTTCTATTAACAAGATTGCCTCCAAAATTTACTAACTCAAAGTTGCACCAAAAAGTAAATAAGCATTTCATTACTATCATTTTAAAGGTTAATCATAACTCCAGTGAAGCCCATTAGGCTGATCAGGAAGTAGATAAATTCTGGTTGACAGAGGTTCATCATACCAGATACAATTTACCAATTCTAATTAGAATGCAATTTAATACATTGGATATGACATCGCACTGATGCAAACAAAAGCAAATGTGACAAGATCCTAAGATGATTTTCTATGAAGTATTTCGATCTACACATAATACCTAGAATAAAAATATTATCTAAGTAAATGAATGGGCAAAGAACATGGCTAGAGAATTCACAAAGTGGGAGCTATGACAGGCTGAACAATATATAAAATGGACCGACCTCATTAATAATCAAATAACTGCAAAAGAAAACAATGAGGGGTCACCTTTTGTTAACTAAATTAACACCGTCAATAAATGATGAATCAATGTTAGTGCAAGTACAGTAAACATATTCTCAAAAACTGCTGGTGTCACTCTTAATGGGTGTTTGCCATTTCCTCTTGGGAAAAGCAATTGGGTAATACATACATATAGTATAAAAACATACAAATGCTTCTTCCTCAGTAGTTTACTTCCATGAATCTAGTCCAAGTAGGAGAAGAGAAACAAACAGGAAAAACAAACAAACCCATACAAAGAAAATGTCACAGATCCAAATAAAATACGACAAAGTATTGACAATAATGAAAATACAAGAAGTGCCCAACATTTAGTAAATTATAGTACAGCTACTTTGTGGACTATTATACTACTATTAAAATTGAAAAGTGAGAAGCATAAAGATAATTTATCAACCAAGAAATGTGTATGTTGATATAAAATTTTAAAAACAGAATAGGATACAAAATTGCACATGGATTATAACTATAAAAACATGCATGAAAAAGGAATAATAAAATGATCATAGTTGTTGAATGAGGACCATAATTCTGTTTGTTCTTTTCACTTTCCTCTCAACCCTTCTGTAACGTTGCACCATTACTTTAATCAATTTAAAAGCCATTTAAAAGTAACAAAATTAATGGTAGTATATGTCAATAATCACACATAATTAACATAAAGAGATGATTCAAAAGGTACTTCTGAATCTCTAAATTCCTCAGGATCGTTTCTATGAGGAACTCTTCTAATTTAAGTCTAATGGTTAGGTAGAGAAAGTAGTAGTTAAGAGACTTCCACTTCTCAGTGAAACGGTCTTGTTTTAAGAACCTATCAGAGTCAGGAATGATTCGAATCAAGATAGGTATATCTGATTCTTGCCATCGGGCTAAATTCCCAATCCAAGTCTTCAAATATATGACATACAACTTTGACAGCTTTTAAATATAAGAAAATACATATTGAACACATAATTAAATAATGGATATAAATTCTATAAATAAAAACACTGGGTGTAAGTTAAGAGTTTAAATGAACCAAGAGAACAGTGCACTAAGGCAGATTAATAGGAATGATAGAGGAAAAAAAACCTTTCTAACGCTTCCAAGAAATGATAAAGCTTTGGTTAGCTACAACCCAAACCACCAGAGTTCTCAATCAATTATGCCTTTGGCACTGCAAAATTTCCCATCTAATGGATGCACTTAATTTGGGGGTCAAAAACTAGCCAAAGAGGAATTGAACAGGAGAAACAGAGTAAATACAAAATACTGTGTTTCCAATGAAAACAAGTGAGAACCCAGAAGTTTCGCTTCGATCCTTCAATTTTTATTCCTGAGAGGAAAATTAAACTTCTTACCTCTTCTTAGTTGGTTCTGTTGTGTTCTTCCCAAGGATTTCTCTAATAAAAGCAAATATATTTCGTTACATATGCATGAACTAGTGCTGGCCCTAAACATGAATAAGAGATGACTTACGACACTGATTTTCTTGGTTACTCCACTGGAACTAACTAGTCGGTTAGGAAGTAGTACAATGCTTATAACGCTTAATGGGCATAATAAATTATATGTTTCAATGAAATGTGATCAACAAATATTATCATGCACCTCCCATAGTAACCAAGTCAGTTTACTTAAAATATAAGCTTTTATGTTTTACTAGGGAAACGTGGTACCGGGCTGTCAAGGTCGTTTTCACAAAGGGAAGGTCTTATATTCTCTAACATGGAAGGAAACCATTTGTTGCAGAATAACATGGCCAACAACCCACGGCTGGGGGGCAAACATAACAGTCACAAAGAAGTGAGCGGGGAAATTCTCTGCAAATACTCCCAAGGATTCGGAGGGGAAGTTTACACAGCCAGGACCCTAGCTCTGAAGGCTCACCAGAAGCCCATTGTACTTTTCTCAGATAAAGTAAATAAAATGATCGAAATTCCACATTAAGAAAAAAATTTACTGAAGTTTCTAGTTCCACAGTGTACTATTTGATATTAAAAGGGTTTAGTAAAGGGAATATACTTTTTACTGCCTTTATCAAATGGAAAAAATAATTTCAGTCTGTCAGCCTGTTTTATTTTTCAAGAGAATAAGCCATCTTACTATACAGCTATTTTGCATAATGAAACCTTACTTCTAGAAGCTATCACATGTGGGACTCAGACTGAGCTGGAAGCCTAGAGCTCCTTGGGAGGCTCCTCCACCTTTAGGCCCCTCAAGACCAAGGAAGGCATCACTGGAGTGCCACGGTCTAAAATGGCCACCTACCAAAGTGAGGCCAGGATCTTGCCAAAGTGGCCGAGTCCTCTTTCGGTACCCAGAAACAAGGGTCAGACGCATGGCTGCCAAGATCTTGTAATGGCATGAGTTTGAGGTGCAGATTTTTGTTTGGATAGCATTGTGAATGTCACCTTATCCTTCTGAACTGTACTGTAGAGCTTTTTGTGTTCTGCTTTTTAAAGTATCAGTTTTACCTCATTGCTTTCTGCTCCTCTTCCATCTGTTCTCTGACTTGCTGTAGTTCCTTCAGTAGTTCAAGATCTGTGCCATTCACCCAGGTGTAAACCACGTCAATCGGCATGGGAAGACAGAGCCTAGGGTAAAGCAAGTCCTCTAGCTCAGACGCATTTTTCCAATATATTTGGGAATAAGCGTAAAACACGGTTTAAACTTAGAGGTTATGCAAAAAAACAGTGAAAAGGTAATCCCACCACATTTAAGACCGTGGAGATCTTAGAAGCTCACTTTAAACTGATAAGTTCTCAGCTTTGTAAAAATGAGGCTGGGCTACAAATGCAGCCAAACATGGAAAAAAATATTGGAAGCTCAAACAAAATTATTTTTAAAAAGTTAGCAAGCAGTCCACAACAAAGATCTAGCCCTATTTAATGTGGCGGCCTTCCCGTTCTCTGCTGTCCCCAAGTCCGACCCCTCCTGATCCTCCTGGTCCTGCTCTTTTTTTTCATAGCGCTTATCACCTGACACATTCAATAATTAACTTGTTATGTACTGGTAATTATGTGTTCCTCCCCTAGAATGTAAGCTCTAAGAAGACAGAAAACTTCCGTTTGTTCCCTGAAGCACCCAATAAATTAGAAGAGTGCCTGGCACATGGGAGCTCTGTATTTGCTGAGTGAGTCAGTGGTTTCTATGACACATTAGCACAGAACTTCCCGAGCCTGCTTGATTTTTCCCTTGCTATCCTTAAAATAAGGGGTCAAGCAGGCTTTTAATTAAGTATCCTGTCTGAGCCTAATCTTAGTGTTTTTTTTCAGGTTTTACCGCTTTCATCGACTTACCAAAATCCCACCCACCTTTCAGGGCTCCGTACCCATCCATGACACAGGAGCTCACAGTGACACAGAACACATACACACTGTGCATGGTTCTGTTTGAAGTTGGGTCTATTCCTAGAAATGGTACAGTTTTTTGTTTGTGTTTTTTTCTTTAGGCCAAGGACCGAAGCTTTCCCTCCTTTGGTCTTCCTCACGGGCCAGGCACAGGGCAGTAGGAAGGGCTTCAAAGTGTAACCAAAAGATCACATCTTTGCTTTTGGCTGCAGTCATCTCACTCAGTGCAGGGTTAATTATCACATGGGAAAATAAATGTGGTTTGGTGAATAAATCTTTCCGATTATGGAAGGAAAATTATAAATAGTAGAAGTGACAACCACTTCTAGCTTAAGAGAAGCAGGTGAGATGTGGGAGAAGAGTTTACTCATTCACTAAATAAGTATTTTATGGGCACTCTGTGTGAGGCAGTGTTCTAGACGCGGGGACTCAG
>NW_006437736.1:7337790-7358876 GCF_000325575.1 Pteropus alecto | reverse complement strand
AGGAAATAAAATAAAACTGAAATCTGTGCCTTCATAGAGCTTACATTCTAGAAAGGTGAAGGCAGGAAATAAACCAAATAAAGTCAAATGATGTTCAGTGTTCTTATGGAGAAAATAAAGCAGGGGATATGAAGTATGCCTATGGTGGAGGTCAGTATTAAGTAGGGAAATTAGCAATGGCCTCACTGGAAAGTAGCATTTCAGCAAAGATGTGAAGGAAGTGAGGAGGCAAGCCACGTGGGTAACTTGGGGGAGAATGGTCCAAAGAACGGGAACACCCTATGCAAATGCCCTGATGCAGACATCCATATGGCACAGTCAAGGAACTGAAGCTGGTGTGGCAGAGATAACGGGAGCAAAGGGAAGAGCACAGGAGAGGTGGGGTTAACGAGGTAACAGGGGACCCAGAGCTTCATGGGGAAAATGAAGAATCACCTCATAATCAGGCATCTGTGATCACTGAGCATCTACCAACCCTCCTGTCAAGATTCACCACTGCCTGCAAAATATAACCTAAACTCCTTCATAATCTACACCTCATGTTCTAGACACTCCAACTGTATACCCTTACCCAAACAGGGTAAGAACGTATAGGCTTTTGTGCCTTTGAACATGCTTCCCTCTGCCTGCAATATCCTTTCTTTCATGCTCCTGTCAACAATGTCCTCCTTCCCCAATGACCCCTTCCCTCACTTCTCCCAAAGAGAACGTACTGCTTAACATGCAGCTTCTACTGTGCTTTGTATTCTAAGGAAGTCTTGGCACGCTGTGCTGGACTCCTTTTTTACGCATGTCTATCTTCCAGAGATAGGAGTATCGCTGAGGCAGAAATGTTCATGCATTCTGTTTTCATGCCCTGCTTCATGAATTATTTCTTCTCTTTCCTTTATCTTCGGGAGCTCTCTCCCTACAGTAACTGTGCAAAAGCATCCTCATCTAGGTTTTTTCTGCACTTATCTATATTGATGGTTCTCAAATGTTAGCAGGTATCAGAATCACATGTAGGACTTGTAAAAGATTGCTGGGCTCCATCCCCAGAATTTGATTCATTAGGTCTGGACTAGGACCCCAGAATTTGCTTTTCTAACAAGTTCCCAGGTAATGCCTATGTTGCTGGTCAAAAAATTCACGTTGAGAGCTGTTCATTTATATGTAGGTTATAATTCACATTTTCAAGTTAAAAAACAAAAGCCTCCCCCAGTAAAATGCCAGTTCTATGTGGGGTCTATGAGTTTCTCCTGTCTACCACATGCCTAGGAATAGTGCCTAGTCCATGAGTGGGGTTTAATATATACTTGTTGGCTAAATAAACCATTAGTTCACTCCCTCGACATACACACTGGTCTTTTCCATTAAAAAAAAAAAAAAAAAAGACATTACCCTCATGTAAATTACCCAAGATCATTTCACTCCCAACTTCTCAGGGGGTCTATGCTTAGACTGAAAATTGATTTGAAAAAACTGCTTAAGTGACATATTTTTAAAAGGTTAAAAAAAGAATTTCACATTCCAAAACTTCTGCTATTAAAGATTTTTAAATAGAATCAAGAGATATCCATACATATTCAGCTGAGGAAAACAATGTAAGTATATAATGCATTTATGTACCGGTTCTTCTAATAAGGCTGTATTACATGACCGATTTAATTCTCTGGTATTAAACTAACAACCCCAAGGAAATCGTGTGATGTGTGACCTGCTCCAGGTCAGTGAGTCAGTTGTTTTTCTAAGATCATGGTCACAGTAAGTTGGAGTCTTCTGTTCTAACCACGAGACCACTATCTTAGTTCCCAAATGAGATGGAAGCTTTTATCACAGAATCAAAGACTATATAAGTCACCTATGACTCAGAACCAAAGCTGTGGTGACCGTGATACAACTTTTCATCAGTTTGGCTTAAATGAATGTAAAGGCACTTAATAGTCTCTTGGTTCTATGTTCTATAAAGTAGGTAAGAAAACTTAGAACTTAAATAGTATCTTAGAATGAAAGAGTTGGAAGAGAGATTTTATCTTAATAATGCCCCACGATTAGCAGCAGTAGGTAAATGACAATAGTGACATGATTTTTTTTTCACTCAGAGCAAACAACACTAAAAAGAAAAACTAGCAAAACAATGAAAACTTCCTATAAACATTATGGTGTTTTAAAATACATTAGAACATGTGGTATGTTATGTATGATTCATTTACTTGTCATCGTCAAAATTAGGCAATTCTGAAATATCCCTGCATAAAAATTAAACTACATTTTAATGCAAGCTTAATTTTAGAAGGAGAAATATTTAACACACAGTTTAGTGGTTACTAGAGGGAAAAGGGGGAAAGGGGAAGGTAGACAAAGGTAAATGGAGTCAAAATATGGTGACAGATCTGACTGGGTAGTGAACACAAAATGCAATATACAGATGATGTATTATTGAATTGTACACTTGAAACCTACATAATTTTATTAACCAATGTCACCCCCTAAAAATTTAATTTTATAAAATTCTTCAAAAAGAGAACAAGAGTATTTGCTTAAAACTGCAGACCTCAATATCTAGATTTTCTAAGCTAGATTTCCTTCTAATTTTCAAAGCCCCTTAAGGCAGGCACTTATACAACTGCACTATCAGCACCTAGCACAGCATAAGGAACAGTAGGTTGAGCAGATACTCAATAAATATCTGAATAAAAAAAAAAAAATAACCCATTTTGAGTTTTTCTTTTTTAGAAAAAGTATTATTAAAGTGAAGATTGGAAAAGTAGGAAAATTGTATTTCATTAGGAATCTGTTGGTGTAACAGTTCTCAAAGTGTGGTTACCAGACCAGCAGCCTGAGTATCACCAGTGAACTTGTGAGAAATGAAAATTCTCTGAGCCCCTCTGAAACCTACAGACTAAGAAATTCTGGGAGTAGGGAGAAACTTTATTTTCTCAAGCCTTCCATGGGATCCTGGTTCACACTGAAGTTTGAGAACTGCTATGGTAAGGAAATGGTTCCCAAACTTTTCAGTCTCCAGACCTTCCACACTTAAAAATTATTGAAGACCCCAAAAAGCTTTGGTTTATAGGTTATAACTATCCACATTTGCCATATTTGAAAATAAAAGACCTTTTAAAAACACTAATTCATTTAAAAATAATAATAAAGCCCTTCACATGTTAACTATTTATATGAATAACTTTTTTAATGAAAACAATATTTTTCAAAATAAAAAAATTTAGTGAGAAGCACTGTTTTACCTTTCTGCTATTTCATCTCTTTAATGACTTAGCAGAAAAAAACAAGCACCTCAAATCTCCTGTATTCAGTCTGTTCCCTTATGGTTGAAGTAAATGGAAAAACAAAAAACAAAAAACAAACAAACAAAAAAAACAGGCTCACAAATATGTAATTGGAAAGAGGAGTATTTTAATAGCCTTTTCAGATAATAATGGATATTCTTCTTTGATACCACACCAAAACAAGTGGTAGTTTCCTAAAAATTAGTTGCAATGTAGAATCAGAAACGACATTACTGAACTTTTGTGCTTTTACATTAAAATCCGTTGGTCTTTCTTGCACGTTGAATGGCTTTTACCCATGCCAGATTCTGTAACATAAATGTATTGCTTATCTGGAAAATAAGTTATGCAACTTGAGTTATGCAGCTCTGCCAAATGGTGACACTTTTCCTCAATGCTCTCATATAATGTTGATGAATATGATTTTCTAGATGAAATCATATCTACACAAATCTAATCAGAGAAGTGTTTTTTGATAGTGTGAAGCTGTTAAGCTCACGGTGGTGGAAGCAAGTTTTCTAAAATTCTAATTTTCACTTGAAAGCTCAAGTTTTATCATTGGCAACAAATACTGTTATTTGTTTTCCTTCAAGAGACAGGACTGCTTTGTTCACTGTCAAGAAAATACCTGCCAAATAACCAAGCCTAAGTAACCATACTTGAATCTGTCCTTTCAAGTTATAACAATGGTGTTCCGTGAAACAGAAGAGCCAGCTAGTTCAGGTTATAACTCAGATAATCACACAAGGCTTTTTCCTTAAGACCATCACCAAGCAGTCAGGTGTTTTATGTGTGCTTCTTATTTCATTACAAAGACATAAAAAAAAAAAAATGTTTACTCAAACGGTCAAGATATAATTAAAGCAATAATTTTTGCTGCTTTATCATGAACTTTTAAAAGTGAAACTAGCTTTTGTCTTCTCCCTGCAAAAATGTGGTGGTGAAGAAGACAATGACTCACGCTCAAGTGTGGCAATTTTACCCACCACTGCTTTTATACTATCAATGCAAATGTCAACGCAGTAAAAAAGGCTAATAACACCTTATTATTGTAATAAAAAAGTTTTGATTTCACAGTCCTCCAGAGTCTTCAAGACTGCTGTTTTCAGAGCTCCTAAGAGAGAGATCTAGAGTTTCCCTACTTTGCTAATTATTTGCTTGTAAGCTATCGCCCATTCTAGACGATGAAATCCTTTATAGCAGATAGTAATATCTCAGGGTCTAAAATAGAGTAAAACTCAAAGATCCCATCTTTGCTGAAGGAGCAAATTCAGGGATGACATTCACACATAGGGTGCCTTAAGGACCAAAGCAAAGAGCAAAGCTTTAGGTCAATTCAAGAAATCCCATAACCCTTCTTCACTGAGATGGTCAGGACTATAATAATAAGTACATCTAATTAACACAGTTATTTTTAAAACTACTCACTTGATAGAAATCACATAAGCACTCATAACAAGTGAACAGAGGGACAAGAAAGTGCTTCTAAGCGGGGGACAAGGGCTCTAGAAGAGTTGGTGATATAGGTTCTCAAAAAACTGTCAAGGTGTGTCAATTGACACCTATTATTACTTATTGTTTCATTAGGTTTTCTGGTTCAGTGAGAGTAGAGGGAAAAATTTATGGGACTTCTCCTCAGGGAAAAATGACAGTAAAAGTCTCCATGTATGGCCTGACATTTAAACCAAGGTCTTCTGCGAGGTTAAGTACCTTACTTGCTACTCCATGTTCGTTCTGGTCTTCTCTTGCTCCTTGCCCTGTAGTGACTGGCTGTGAGCCATTACAATGAAAAGGAGAATCAACAGATACTGTATAAAGCGAATAAATCAAAAAAGAGAAAACTTTGTTTATTTTTTAAAGTTAGAATGATGATCACCAGAGGAATCCAAAACAAAAATCCATTAAGTGGTTCCTCTGGGTGAAGGGAAATTCTGAATGGAACAGAGAGAGAGAATTTACTTTTTATTTTTCTGAAATGCTTGAACTATTTTCACCACATATATTGCTTTTATAATATAAAAGAATATCAGGAATAGTTTTATAGACAAAAACTAAAAGAGCCTGTGTGATTCATTTTAGCTGCAAGAAGAGAAAGAAGATGCTAGAAAGACTGCTTCTGTTCCGAGGTCTGTCTTGTGATAGAAGAAAACTCTCCAAGGAAAAGAAGGGTTGACGGCAGCATTCGAAATGGCTACACCAAGAAGCTTGGCTTTAAGGAGCAAAAGACACAACCTGTGAAGTTGTTTGTTCCTTCCTACAGCAAGGCAGCAAGATGTGGTGACCACAGGGACAGGTGAGGGTCCAGGACTGGTGGCTATCATAGGAATAGCCCTGGTTAACAGAGTGAGGTCAACCGAAGAATACTGGCCAGGGCTCAGAAGTGGCTGCAGAGTAAGCCACCCAGTTTCCTCATTCTACAGGGGGACGGAATGACCTTTACTTCACAGAACTGGGGCAAAGATAAAATGAGACCATGTAACTTAGAGTACTTGATAAAGTGCAAGGCAGGATTACTCTTTGAGAGTCAGATTTTCCATCTGTAAAACTTGAAGATGGACTACAAGGTTCCCTTAGATGGGAGGAGTCTTGAACGACTTAAACCACATCTACAACTTGGAAAGCTCCCTTCAACTGCTATATTTAAAGCCTGGGTGATTTCATGACTCATCATTTAAGTCCAAATAAATTCCTCTCCAAAACTGATCTCTTCTCACCGATTTTGAAAGGACTTTCCAGCAATATTGTCTCTGTAGGAATCAAACAAAACATGGTATTGATCCCGGCTCCATTCCAGAACCACCTAGGGGAAAAAAAAGAAAAAAATAATGTTTCATTTGCATCAAATACTAAGAATAAGATTTCATTTTAATTGCATTAAGAATTGTTAAAGGAACAAGTAAAACAATCAAAATTCATCTACTCAGTGCCTGTCATCTATCAGACACTGTACCCAATCCAGATGAATAAGCTACAATATAAGGACAGTTATACAGATAGATAACTGGCCTGTGGAAGGGGGAGTGGAATCAAAGAGATTTAAAAGGATGCCATATGAGAACTAGATATTAGAGAATGAGTTCGCCAGGTAGGAGAAAGGGACCGTGCCAGAAGAGCATGTTCAAAAGTTAAGAACCAGCAAAAACAAGTTGTTTGAGGGCGGCCGTGCAGTTGGCCTTGGATGCAGCACAGTGAGTAACAGCAGAGAAATGCCGCTGGAGAGGAGGATGGGCCCTGACTGGGATGTGCCTTCCATGCCATGGGAAGCGGAGGTACTGAAGAATTTTAAGGCAGCTACACGATCCATCCAAAAGTTGAGAAAGACTCTCCTCGCAGCACAGAACACAAGCTAAAGCAGAAGAGACTGACAAGATATGGGGGATGATGACTACCTTACTATCTACGAGGTTTCAGCTGATGACCTTGCTAAGTATTTCAGGAGAAAACACAGGGGTTTAGATAGGGGCCCCCTCATGTCTGCATCCCAGGTCTATAAACCTACCCACACATATGCCCCATTTACTTCTTCACTCCCTTTACCATAGAGGAAGTGTCCCTCCTTCTTGCAAACTCCCATCTCTGGCCATTTACTCTGGATGGTATCAACTCGTCTTCTCAAGACTCTGCCTCTTTTCTCTCTTCTTCTCAATAGGATCATTCCCATCAGCATACAAACATATTCCAGCATCTCAGAAAAATGTTCACTTCACACCTTGCTCCAGCTAGTCCCTCTACTCTAAATTCTGTCTCTTAGGGCAAATATCTTTAGAGAGTCATTTCCCACTCTTCAATTCGCCCTTCAGCCCACTCCAGTATTACTTCTCTCTCACCACTTTTGTGGCTTAACAAGGCCACCAGGTCAAATTCAGTGACATTTTCCTGATCTTTATCTTACTCAACTGGTGGTGGTTGCCCAGTTCCTCCTTACTGAATCACTCTCTTGGTTTTCTCTCATCACTCTGGTGAATCCTTTTCGATCTCCTTTTCATCCTCTTCTCTCTGACCTTTAAATTTGTCCTTTCATTCTCTTCCTCTTCCTGGAATGCCCGCCTTCCTGCCAAGGCTCCTTCCAGCTTCCCATTCCACCAACCCTAAGATGTAGCCCTGCTACACTGAGATGGCTGTGGGAAATTCCAGTCATTTGGTTTCATTCTAGCCAGCAGAAAGAAGAGAAGGTGAAAGACATGCTCCTCCTTTAAGGAGGCTTCTTGGAAGCTGCACTTGTTTTCATTAGCCAGAAGGCAGTCACATGACAACATCTGGTTGACCTAGGGCTCAACTACAATTGCTCACTTCTTTTCATGGCATTTAGGTTTTTCAAGACCTGGCCTCTGCCTACCTGTACCACCTCCCTTCATTCGCATACTTCATAAACATCACAAATTCAACTAATAATTCTCTCACTCAATGTATTGATTTAAAAACAACTGATTTAAAATGTATCAATTTAAAAACTGAGGGTCTAATGTGCCTTGTACTAGGCTTACAAAGAGAAATGAGCTAAGTTCCCTGACTTTAAGGAACTACAGCCAATTATCATTAGTAGAGGTTTACTGATGGCTATAGCAGGAACATCAAACCTTCCCTAGGACGACACCAAAAAGACTTTCCTGAAGAAGCAGGAATTTGAAGGAACACTGAACTCTCCCTAGGAAGACATCAAAAAGACTTTCCTGAAGGAGTGTTGGCAGATTCTTAAAAGATAAACAGGAGTCTGTAAGCAGTTCAGCTGGAGAACGGGGTGTGTCAGAGAGTTTGCTACTAGAATGGATATGGGGGTGAGGAAAGGAAGAGAATCAAGAATGATTGCTAGGTTTTCAGTGTATCTAATATGAGTGACTGAAGAGACAGTGGGACCACCTAGTGACATAGAAGGAACAGGTGTAGTGGGGATGAAAGCTGGTGGGATTCAAGGGTCCCATTTTAGTTATGGTACATTTGAGGTTATACATGTATATGACTGGCCTCTCCACTGGACCACAAATTCCTAGAGGAGGGGGAATGAGCTCTACCTTTAATAACAGACATAGCATCAAACCCAATGCAGGCACATAGCCATCACCTTTACTAAATATATATTATCATTTTTAATAATATAACTGTATCAATTAGTATCAACTTATTGAGCTCAAATAGAAGTGATTCTCCATCAATATCCCTGTACTCAGAAGGTGAGGAGGAACATAAAAGAGCACACTTCACAAATGGCTGAGAAATGCTGACATGCTACATGTTGACACAACGTGTCTTCCTTCGTCAGATAAAACAATCTCACCATCTCCAAACCACTCTGGTATATGAGAAAGAACAACAATAGCAAGAGACCCTTATCTAACACAACAGAAACATTCCTACTCATCCAGAATTCTGCACACTAAGCTCTCAGGGGAGGTAGCTGGGTTGTAACTCAGAGGACGCAGGTTTTCACCTCTACTCTATCACTTTTATCGAGATCTTGGGCAAATTATTTAGTCTCAGTTCTGAATAATGAAAGGGGTCTGAACAAATCATCTCTGAAATCCCTTCCAGTCCTAAAAGTATAGGACTAAAGGAGGTGTAGAGTTGTGTGGATGACACTGTGTAAATGGTGCAGTTTCTTTTCTGGGCCCACCTGTCAACTCCATTAGGACATCAAGTCTCTTCCTATTTTCAGCCTCCTCTGGGTCTCTTGTCCCTGGTCCTAACCCCATCAACATTTAAACTTGATTCTCTTACGTCATAACCATTTCCCTTTCCTGCTTACATCAACTGTCTACTAGACCCTGTTATGGAAATCTTGCCAAATTCTTTTTTTTTTTTAAGTGAATTAGTAATGTGCTATGTGAGGGATCAAAAAAGGAGGCCTGTAAATCAAATAAGATTCATCTAAGGGTTAATGTCAGATCATTTTCTTAATACTACCCAGGATGGAAAACGGCAGAAATTTGAATGGACAATTATCAAATTACTTATTCTGGGGTAAGCCATAAAAATATAACTTACTTCCAAATGACAAAGAAACCAAAAAACACATAAACTCATAATTAGATCTATTTTCAGCCATTCTTAGCAATAAACAAAAGACCAGTGGAGAAGTTAGAGAAACACTTATAAAGTCAAGCCTCTTCTTCCACAAAGCCTTTCCATATTCTTCAGCCCAATTTGAATGCTTCTTTCTCAGAACTCTGAGTAATTTATATCTCTTATCACTTACTTGGAAATCAGTAACCCGCCGCCTTATAATATTTCTTGCCTTGCATCACTTAGCTTTTTTATCGTTATATTTATCTTTCACCCCATGTTAGCATCCTGTCAGACCACCAGGTTACAAACTGCTTGAGGGTAGAGAATTACTTACAATGCTACTGATCATCAACTCACACTCAGCACATTTCACTATATACCATATTCTTCTTAATAAATATTTGGTTATGGCAGGAGTGACATAAGCAAACACTGGATTTGGAGATTTGGGACACATTTTGGGAGAACTTCTCAGTTCTCCTACCAGTAGGTAAGTTACAAATTTTCAGGCCTCAATTTCCTCCACTACGAACTTAAGCACAAAATCTATTTCATCGGTTTGCTGTGCTACTGCAGTAGGACAGTGATTCTCATATGACATGGTGAGTAAAAGGTATGAAAAGTATGATGGATATACTAGAAGTCCTTGGTAAATAAAGCATATTTTCCTGAACCATCATTTTTATAATGACATTTAAAATATTATATTGGTAGTAACACAATTTTTAATGAAGTAATGTGGAAAATTGAGATAATTTTTATAGAGAAAACATTGCCCTGCAGAAAATTCCTGCTTGCCATTTTGAATTATTATCCCTATCCCCATCCCCACCCCCACGTACACACGCATCCTCTCTACACTATTCTCCTCCGAGTATTTACTTTTCTTTGCTACTAAAGGTTGTTTGCTGATAAAATTTAAGACACAATGAACTAAAATATTATTTATTAAAATAATATGAGAGCTCTGAAATACCTCATAAACAATGTTTCATTAATAAGGAATTATAAAAATCATCTAAAGGTGGTTTATTGTACTAGTTAAAAATGTTAACCACTTTTAAGACTCCATTTTAATCATCATCGCATTCGAGGTATTCAAGATCAATTGTTAGTCAGTTTTTTACAAAATGGCAGCAAAGTCAGTCTTAATGTGTTGATCGCAGAGAAGGGGTGGGTACGCACATCATGCCAAACAATCCTCCCCACTGAACCCTCGTAACAAGGGACTTACCGTGAGGGAGGTACAAGGACGGCTCATTTTCCAAAGAGAAGCCCCGGGACACGTGGCAGTCAGTGTGTGATGGGGCAGAGACCTGAATTAACCCAGCTCCAGAGCCCATTTTCCTGTTTTGCTTTGTCCGGGCTCTTTCAGCATCACCAGGCTGCCTCCTCTGACACTTATTTACATAGACCTGGCTTTGTCAAATACACAGTTAGGGACGTGGCCATTTGACCAGTTCTGAAGCTGGTATGTTTGTCATCCTTAATTCAATGATCCAGAACTGTTTCCCTAGCATGTTTATAAATGACCGCAATCAAATAATAATTGCCTTTTTCCTCAGTATTTTAAAATGTCTAATAGTCCTTAAACTGGTACATGCACATGAATACTAAAATAATAAACCTTTTAAAATGATAAAATTAGTAGATGCTTTTATTAGAGACTTTTATGATTCCAGACGTGATCAAATTCATGCCTACAGCAGAATAACAGTGAATGAGATGCATGCCCCATAATCCTGTTTCAGAGGAATTCCCCAGTTAAGGAAAGGAGGAAGGTAATTATTAAGAAGAGAACAGATATATAGTGCAAAGACCATAAGATTTATAATCAGAAGACATGAGTGTAAATCTGGCACTTATCAATAATAAAATCTAGGACACTTCTCTAGTCTCAATTTCATCTTTTGCAGAATGAGGATATTAATACCAACTATTTCCTAAGACTCTTTGATGAGTAATGAAATGTGGAAGTAATATAAGACTATACAATACCTATATGCAAAGTGTTCACATGTCTCTTAAAGACAGCATTTACAGTGCCACAAGATAACTGTTTAAATATGTTTCTACACCTCTGTGAGCAACTCAAAGCCAGGAATTCGACCTCTTTTTCATTTGTATTCCCAGATCCTTGCACAGTGCCTGGCACAAAATCAATAAACATTTTAGAATGAACAAATATGGCTTCCAGTCTTACAAGGCAAACATCTTGAAACAGCTTACCACTCCATGGTTTCCCACTAGAACTTTCTGCTTTTGGGTCCATTCCTGGACGGTCAAGGTAAAGGCTAAAGGGCTAGAATTGTAGAGACAATAGTAAGCCTAGACATGCAAGAATATAAAACTCTCTCTGTAAAAAGCACATGTCCCTTTCTCAATCTTCCAAGCAAAGAAATGTGACATGCTACCCTGTAAAACTTACGATGTTGGGCTCTCTAACCTCAAGCAGTAAGAACTCTAACACTGACAGAGCTTTTCATACATTGATTATCATCAGTTTACAGTGTTCATAGATTATAAAGATTCTTCGTAAGTTTCTGAAAACAAAATTTATTTTGCATTAAGAGTACTGAGAGACCAAGATATATATCTTAAAGATATTATTCTAAGTTTTATCTTTTCTATGAACACTCCTCCTTTGATATCAATCAGGAAGTCAAATCTGCTCATCATCAGAAGCATTTTCTAATCACGTTTGATTAAACTCTCTCATTTTCTTTTCCTGTCTTAATCCGTTTAGTCTGTTATGGCAAAATACTACAGCCTGGGTAGCTTCTAACGACAGAAATTTATTTCTCCCAGTTCTGGAGACTGGAAAGACTAAGATCAAGGCGCTGGCAGATGTGGTATCTGGTGAGACCCGGCTTCCAGGTTCAAAGACAGCTGTCTTCTCACTGTGTCACCTCACATGGTGGAAGGGGAAGTGGATGAGGGAGCAATGCGGGGTCTCATTTATAAGGGCACTAACCCCATTCATTGAGGATTCCATCCTCATGACCTAATCACCTCCCAAAGGCCTCACTTCTGATAACATCACGCTGGGGATAAATAAAAAGACAAAGTCAAGCAATAAATCGGCAATACATAATGTCAGTTTCTGAAAGCAAAGACACCTTTCTTTCAGGACTTTGTACAATTATAAAAATCAATATTGAAAGCTTGCCTATTCTGAAGCATTGCACTCAACATGGTATTTTCACCCAACAGTCTCCTGCTACCATTCTCTTCTACCTGCAATTCACCTTCCACATTACCTCCAGAGCAACTGTTCTAAACGCAGATCTAATTCATCACTCTTGCTTCAAATCAACTGAATGATCCTCACTGTCTTCAGGATGAATCTAAATTTCTTAAGCATCACTCAGTACGCGAGTCCCAAACTGGCCACTGCTTGCCGCTCAGGTTTCAATCCCTGGTATGCCAGGGCCCTTCAGAACTACTTTTGTTCCTAGAAGGTGATAATACTTCTCATATCCATACCTTTACACCTATGTCATCCTTCACTTAAAAGGTGAGGGGGGCTCCTCCTTCTTCCTTCAGCCATTTCCTTCAAGATCAAGCTCAGAAGTCAGCCTGTCGAGAAACGGCCCAATACCCATGCCTATGTCTTCAACTTATCACAATGCATGTTAAGTCTATTTCCTTGTCCATCTCCCAGTCTGGAGAGTGAATTCAAGAGCAGAAACTGAACCATCTTTGTGTCTCTAGTAAGCAGTGGAGTACTTGGCCCAGAGGAAAAACCTCCATAAATCTCTGCCAAACGAATACCTTCTGAAATTTTGGTAAAGAAGCTTTCCCCAATTTAGAATTAATCACAGACAGAAATTAAATTAATGGAATGAGGAAATGAAGGGCGAGAAGGTGTATCAAGGAAGAAGGATAACTAGAATTGAAGAAACAATTTAAAAAGCAATTTTAAAGTGGGCAATATGGTTTTTTAGTCTGATCATAGAATGCATTTGGCAAGTGTGATTTAGTCTGTAACATTTTGAAAGATTACTTGTTTTTCCTGCTTAATTTAGCGCACATATGAATCACACTCAGGCTGACTAATCACCTGCTAAAGATACTGCATATGGATCACAAGATTAAAACAATCAAAGGATATTAAGAAATTCAAAAGATAAACCGTGAATATATATAACTTATTATAGATATGCTTGTTTGTTACATTTTAGAAGGAGCTAGAATAACATATGGTATTATAAGGGGGCTGGCTGTGTTAAATTAATAATACATTTGCTCCCTTAGCTTTCATATCAACCATGATAAAGCACACTCAGGTAAAGAAATCATTGTGAACTTTTCTGCTCTGTCTCTAAGGAAAGATTAATACACTCTTCAATGTGACCTTGGCATCAGTCCAGAAGGTAGGTCTACTGTTGCTGTCTTCATGCATCATGGACAAGAGAAGAACAGTCCTGGGACAGAACACTTGGCATTTAATTAGCATTTGCCGAATACCTTGAACCATACACTATACATTAGGCATCTCATTTAAACCAGCTTTCTCATTAGGCTCAATCACAATCAATGAGCAAAAATAAATAAGTTTTCATAAGTATTCATTCAACAAATATTCACTGAGTACCTATATGATTTAGGGTCTAGGACAGCAAATGAAGTTACCTATCTTCCTCATTTTTGTAGCCCAGGATGTCAATGGAGTGTCTGGTACATAACGGAACATAAAAGGCCAGATGATTTTGCCTCCTAAATCTCTCAAATCTTCCCTTCTGTCTACTTCTCTTAAACGTACTTCCACCACCCAATTCTAAGGCTCCAAACTGCCCTACAGACATTCTTGCTCCCTCTGATTGAGTTTCTCAACTTTAGCACGGCTGACATTTAGGTCCTGACAACTGTTTGTTGTGGGGGCTGCCCCGTGCACGGGAGGATGTTCAGCAGCACCCCTGGCCACCGTGCCCTAGATGCCAGCCCATAATAACCCTGAATGTTATCCCATTGTTCTCAGGACAAACGCCCAAATCCCGAACACCTATTCTACCCAGTGCTGGGAGCTGGGCACCACCAGCTACACCAGTCTCTCCTAGATCCACTACTTTTCTTGCTCCCCACCCTCCGGCCACATGGGCCTTCATTCACCTTCTCAAATGTAACCCAACTTCAAGAGATTCACAGGGGTTCCAGGGCCTGAGCACTAGTAACATTTGGGGCTGGATAATCTTTGCTGTGGGGGCTGTGCTATGCACTGTAGGATGTTTAGCAGAATCTCTGGCTTCCACCCAATAAATGCCAGTAGCACCAACCCCACCTCACACCCCTGTCATAACAATCCAAAATGTCTCCAAACATTGCCAAATGCCTCTGGGGGGCAAAATCTCTCCAAGGGCCTTCAGCAGACCTCTTCTCTCCTCTACCTAATTTTGACCCTTCACCGCTGAGCTCAAACTGCATCAAGAATGCCTCTCCTGATCCAGCCACCAAACAAGTTGGGGTTCTCACTGCTGGTCTCTCCCATAACACCCTTTTCTTTTATGTAGCATTTCTCACAACTGTTAATTAAGTAGTATTTAATGTCTGAATGCACAGCCAGAACATAAACTCCTTGTCTGCAGGAAGGTGCCTGCTCTGTTCACTACTCTATGCCTAGGGCCTCGCACAGTGCTCAGATAAAAAATGTACTAAGTGAAAGATCTGGGTGCTCTGCTGCAGCACAGGGATTCCAAGATAAGAAAGATAACATCTTTGTGCTAAGTACAGAAATGGCAAATGCGTTTCACCTCCTGGGCAAGCTCAATTAGCTGATGCCTGCACTGAGAAGCTGTGCGTGATATCCCCCATGACAGGAGAAGGATGGCCAAGGAGCAAAGCTTGGGGAATCCCAGGATTTAAGACAAAAGGAACAGTGAGTGGGCAAAGAGAACAGGGAGGGTGGTCTTTGTGAAGGAAGACTGAGAATTTCCGAATGCATGGAGTGCCAGGTGCTGCAAAAATGGTCAGGTGAAGTTTTTTCTCTCACAATATGCTAAATTTCATAAACAAGATCAACAAATTAAGACCTCACAAGGAAGTCAAACCAGATACAACTATCAAATTTCCCCATTAAAGATACATGTTGAATTGTTACTGAAAGATTTATGAGGGCACACTTGAGCTGTGTTTAAGAAAACTCGATATTAATACACCCACCCAAGAACACAAGTTTCACAGATAGAGGAATTAACAAGATATTAAAAGTGTAAACAATCCACTTTAACATCTCTAGAACAAAGTAAAGGGCTAAGAGCTGCCACAGTCACAATGTCAACATTAAGGCCAAGGAAAGGAGATAGGTTTTAACTCTAGCCACTGTCTAGGACATCTGTTGCTCTGGCCCTTCTTTTGATAACAGCCTTGTGATTTCCCTCTGGGGAACCTCTCTCAGATCATGTGGTTCAGTTGAAACTGACAGCCTTGCTCACAACCAACTGTAGCTCTGGGGGACGACCCAGGTGGGTAGTGAGGGCACAACAAGGGCATCTGCTACCTAGGCCGGCCACCCTGGGCCTAGCTGACGCCATGAGGAAGAAAAGCTCTTTTATTGCTAGGTTTACTACAATGGTAGACCAGAAGCTGGAGTTACTGGCAGCAATCTTTGTTTGGCTGGCAGCGATCTCTGTTTTGCTCCCATGTGGGTAGAGCTTGCTTGAGAACTAAACCAACAGAAGGGCAGAAGAGGAACAAAAAGAGATATGTGATGACATCATTTGAGCACCTCGATCCAACCCTGCCAGAAGTTTCACCCTAGATTTTTCAATTACAAGAGGAAAAAGAAATACCTTTTCTCTTAAGCCAGGTCTGAGTTGAAATTTCATCACAACCAAGTGCTGCTTGCTAATATCAGTAGCAAATTTAAAACACTTATAATTTAAAAAAAAAAAAGGCTCCTGCCACCTTGTAAAAGTCTCCGCTTCCTCTAGGATGCTTCAACCCATAATTTGCTTCCCTTCCTCAGACTCTCTAAGGGATTATTGGGGACCTACTCCAGCATTCATTACCTGCCCCCTTGTATTGCTCCTCACATGTGCCACAGCCTTATCTCAGCAAAGATGTTCAAGGATGAGCTGTAATTCTTCGCATCTCTGACATCACCTTCTACCATCTGGAGTACAATCAGACTAATCATGTCTGAGGAAGAACAGGTAACTACAGATGGTCTGCGTCAAAGTAGGAAACCTCTATTGGAAATAAGTTCAAAGGGATGTTGGTTAAGATCACCTCAATTCATTTATTCATTTGAGTGCTAAGAATATAGCAGGGAATAAGACAAGGTCCCTGCTTTGACAGTTAGCGGACCCACTGAGGATCACTGTTTACTGTGGGGCTCGAACCAGGCCAGAGGCTGCCTCCCAACGCTCAGGCCAGGTCTCATTAGATATCACCCATTTGTGGCCTTTGGCAACACTCTCAAAATACATCTGTTCAATGAGTGAACTACTCAAACACAAATGTGATAACTAATTTCTTTCTTGGAACTGGGCTGGTATGAGAAACTGGTCACCGAGACTGAACATAACTTGAGTTGGACCCAGGTTTCAATATTCTTTTTCACTGAACAGTTTCTCACTAATCCAAAATGGTGGTAGAAGGCGGGTGAGCAAAAGGGATCAAGGAGGCTGGGGAAAGTTACCACCCACTATGGGCAGGTTCTGTCTGAACCTGTCTGTCTTCCTCATGTAGGTTAATTTTGGGATATTTGTTTTCACAGTTAGTGCACGTAAGGAAGCAATGTATTTTACATATAGATACAAACATATATGCCCAACAGTGATCTACCATCCTCTATTCACAATTGTAAAATTAAAAAAGCTCTCAACAGTGAAAATCTTTTTGTGTCTTATTTGGCAGCGAAACTGAACCTGACCTGAACTTATCTGGTGGCAAAACTTGATCTACATTGACTTGAAGTTATTTATAGTCTATTTTCCTCACTGAGTGTGAATAGTCATATGTTCCACTATAAAAGAGGCTGATGTTTAATTATAAGGTAATTCAGTGGTTCCAAAACTTTCAGATATGAGATGATGGATTTGTTTATAAATAATGTATATAAATAAATCAACTAAATCATGATGGCCCTGAAATAATAAAATTTTAGTTCAAAAGCATATGTTTTAAAGTCCATACAATATCAACTAACAGAAGACCAATATTTAAAATCAGGACTTTCTGAGCTAAAGAGACTCGTAAGATCAAAGTCAATCTAGTGCCCCCGTTTGTGGATATGGGAACTAGACTCCCAGAGGCCACATGACTTGCCCAGGGCAACTAGTTTACAAGCAAGTTCCCACCTGCTACCCTCAGCCCCAGGCAACACACTTCAGTGGACATTAGACCCCACCTCGAGGGCCCTCCCTGGGGGTTCTGATCCAGCTCTGCTTTTGTTTGATCAGCATTTCCAAGGGTTCTCCAGAAAATATTTTTTTAATATATCCTTCCCTTAACTCCACTTTTCTGTCTCAAAATTTGGATGAGTGTACAAATAGCTTATCAAAACATAGCAGCCAATACCACGTATTCTAAGAGGGGGGAAAAGATATTAGTGAATTCGCAGTTAATGATAAAGAGAATAGTCCTTTCATCCATTACAATTAATGAAGTTATTAACAAGTTGGTAATATTAATTGTATATTGAGTATTCTATTTCAAAAGTTTATTTCAAAATAAGGATTAAAGACATAAAATGGTTGATGATAATAGTAGCAGCAGTAGTTACTACCATTTAATGAGAGTCTGTTATGTGCCAGGAACTTGTATGAGTTATTTTACACATGGGTCTTATTTAATCCTGTCAAACCTGCAAGGAGGGTATTCTTGCCTCCATTTTAAAGATGAGGAAGCTGAGGCTCAGAGAAGTTAAGTATGCTTTCTAAGATCATACAAGAGACAATCTGGGCTGCTGGAGAGACCATAAAGAGATATACTTGAAAGTACAGCTCTGGAGCCATATACTGACTTGGTTTGAAGCCCAGTTCTGCCTTGAATTGGCTGGATTACTGGTGCAAGTGCCTCAATTTCAACACTCATAAAATGAACAAAATAATTACCCATCTCATAGGGGTGATGTGAGGATTGAATGAGTTAATGTATGTAAAGCAGTTAAAGAGAGTGCCCAGCACTTGGTAAGCCATATGCATTAGCTATTATCGAGATCATGAATACTGGCTGCAGTATTCAAACCCAGATCTGCCTAATCCAGCAGCTCCTCTTTTCCACTGTGCCGTACAAATTAATTACAGGCAATGTATTAGTGGTATTGAGCCAGCTGTCTCCATCTTCCACGCCACCTGTTGCCACTCTTTGCCTCTCATTTCTTTCGTCTGTTCCAAACTTTAAGATCTGTGGCCATTTCAAGACTGACAAATTTTTTTTCTTTGCAACAACATGGATGGACCTAGAGAGAATTATGCTAAGAGAAATAAGTCAGACAGAGGAAGACAAATACCATATGATCTCACTTATACATGGAATCTAAAGAACAAAATAAATGAACAAACAGAAACAGACATAGATACAGAAAACAAACTGATGGTTGCCAGAAGGGAGGAAGATTGTGGGGCTAGGCGAAAGGTTTAAGAAGTACAAATTGGCAGGTACAAAATAGTCACAGGATATAAAGTACAGCATAGGGAATATAGTAAATAATACTTAATAACTATGTATGGCATCAGGTAGGTACTAGAGTAATTGGAGAAATCACTTCATACATGATATAAATGTCTAACCACTATGCTGTAGACCTAAAACTAATATAAAATAATATTGAATGTCAACTGTAATTCAAATTTTTTTCATGTTTTTCTTTTGGTAAATAAATAACCAAGTGTTGAAAATATAAAATGAAAAATTCTAACAACTGATGCCTTTAACTCACCTTCACACTGCAGGGGTGTAAATAAACAGCTAGTCAGGGTCATAAAAAAATCTAAAAAAATCTATCTGCCATAAGACATTTAACTATGCATAGATACATTCACTATATTAAATTGCAATACATGAAACAAAGATGGAACAGCAGGTGGTATATTAGTTACATATTCCACACTTAACAAGTCTGGGGAACTTTCTCTCACCCTTACAAAATTTATTTTTATCAGCCCCTAGACCAAGAACTAACTAACTACTAAAAGTGTAAGCCTGGAAACCATGTCATAACATTCATTCATTCATTAAACAAGTATTTAGACTGCATACTGTGGCAGTACTTGTCACAGTACTTGCTGGGGCCAGGGTTACAGTAGTTAAACAGACAGTACCCTTTCTTATGGTGCCCACAATCCAGCATGGGTACAGACTTCAAGCAAATGTATACTGTGGCATTTCTAAAACACACTCTGTTAATTTTAAAACCTTTGCAACCTTCTACCAATACATATAAACAAGGAAACAGATTTCTAACAACTTGAAAATACAACTTTTCTCCCAGCTACTATAGACCCTTATTTTTAGAAGTGGTGTTCTCTAAAATCCCATAGAGGTATGTACTCCAGTTCTGACCTCCTCACAGTCACTGTACACTTGTTTATGATAAAGACATTAGACTGTCAACAATGAAATAACTATCCAATCTAAACCAAAAAGGTTGTTTTATTTGAGAAAATGTTCAAAGTGTATATCCTAACGGGTACAAAATCTATTAAACCTGGGTGTTTCGGCCTCCCAAACCTGTTGCTTGGGACCCTCTGGGGAATTTACAGTGTGACAAGACTATTTTATTGCACATTATCTAAGAGCAGATCAAGAAAGGACTGGGCTTATGTGATTTGGAGTGTAAATTATTAGCCTATCCCATGACCCAAGCAAGGGCTTGTGCTGCCTGCCTCCCAAGAGGTCCGGTGCTGGAGTCCAAGATCAGTTCGGTGTTCTGGTCACGTGAAGGGGCCCTAGCCTCAGGTGATCTCGGGGCAGAGGAAGGTGTTTGGAGCTGCCAAGAGATCTTTCACGTCAGTGTGTGCACATCTGCCAGCAGGGCTAACTGATGAGGTACAGTTGTTCCAAATGACAGAGCAAAAGAGCAAAAAAGTCCCCTTGCAAATTTGGGGCCAGTACACACTTTCCCCACGGCAAATTCACATGCAAAGAAACACAAGCCCCTTGGACAAAGTTCTGAGGTCGTGCAAGAAACTAAATTAAGATAAAGTGCCTTTGTCAAAGGTGAAAAGATTAGAAGGGTGACAGCGGAGGAGGAAAACTGTAGGAGGGGCAAGGGATGAGAATTTAGAATTTAGGAAGGAGAAAAGACACCACCAACTCTGGGTCCCGGGAGGGGGCTTCATGGAGAATAAAGCCTGAGGGATAAAGTGAAATGACTTGGGGACCCTGAAGAAAGTACCTGGAGGGAAAGGGAATCAGCGCCTACCCCCTCAAACAGTCGGGAGGACGAAATCTCGACCCCAGATGCTGAAACCCGAGGCCGGGGCGATCTGGGTTCTCCGCGCCCCGGGAGAAAGGGCAGGCGCTGGGACTAGCACCCCGCGCCGCAGGGAGGATGGGGAAGCAGGAGTCAAGGGCGCCAGGGCTCCGCGCGGGCTGGGTCTTGGGGCGCCGCGAGGTCGCGCGGGTTCAAGGCGTCCCCGCCGAGGCTCCCGCGCCGCTACTCACCTCTCCGAACTGGAAGGCGGAGACGATGGTGACAACGACGCCCACGAAACAGACGTAGAGCCCATACCTGTGGGACAGGCAGGTATAGGTCTGTCTCTGCAGGAGCTTGAAAAGCATCCCCCCGGCCGCCGCCACGCCACGCCCGGAGCCGCCGCCTCAACGCGCCGCCATTCAGCGGCCCCGACCTGGCCGCCGCGCTCAGGTCAC
>NW_006437736.1:7335797-7337569 GCF_000325575.1 Pteropus alecto | reverse complement strand
CCAGCGCGCTCCCCGACTGCGCGTGCGCGGCGCCTCTCCTGGCTGAGCTGGGGACCCGCAAGCGCGTGGGACCCGCAGCCCAGAGAAGCCCGGTCCCCGCAAGGACTCTGTGCCACAAGACGGGAGTGTAATGCCACGAATATTTTTGAGCACAAACCCCTTTCTTCGTTTGTAATAATTGGAAACTTATGGCTTTTCACAGCGCTGAGAGGAGATGCTGTGTGACGCTCCTTTCCTCTCTGTCTCCCTAACCTTACTGCGAGAAAGAGGAAACTTGGGGGCTAAATATGCCAAAACCAAAAGTCGTTCATTTATTTATTAATTAAATATGTATTTAGCCTCTCATAGTGGTTGGTGCCGGGTTTTCAAAAATGTATTAGAGTTGTCCACTGTTCCCAGAGAGTATAGTTGAGATAAACATGTAAACCACTATGTACAAAAAACAAGTGGTGATAGAAATTGTGCCAAGTACAGGAGGGGAGCCCACCTAGGGGTGCTCAGTTATTTCCACTTTTAACACCAGGTGATTTCTAGGTCCTACGCCTCAGTGCCTCTTATTTCAAAGCGATCGTTTTTTCTCCAAATATACCCTAGTTAATATGATTTTTGTCTTAAATCTCGTCACCCTGGGAAACTGTACACCTGCCCAGTGTTGCCATAATTCATAGCATTTTTAGAATTATCCTCAGAACCAGTTTGAGAATATACTCAACTGCATGGTCGAATGGGATTAAAAAACTTGTAAAAGGGATTACCTTTCCTCCAATCCAAGGTTAAAGTGTTGACACTTTTTAGTCAATTCTTTTAATCCTTCTTTAGAGAGAAGCTAATACATGTTATACATACATGACAAAAATTATGGCAGCTGTAAAGACACATACAGTTCCTAGGTCTTTTCAAGCATGATAATAGATATAAAACCATTTACCGTTCAACAGGACTGAGGACTCTCTTAACGATGTTCGTTTCCTTAGAAATGATGGCCAATATTTACTTAGCATCTACTGTGGTGGTGGCTCATCTAATCCTTACAACGGCTTTACAAGGTAGATAGCATTATTATCCCCATTCTACAGATGAGGAAACTAAGATACCAAGAGGTTAAATAACTGTCTAATATCACACAACCAGTAAATGACAGAACTGAGGTTCAAACCCCATACTTATGCTCTAGAAGAAGGCTGGAATTAGGGGGAGGTAAGTCCAGCAAATGCAAGAGCAGATTCTCTTTGTTTAAAATGTTGATATTTTGTTCTTTGTGGATATTTCACATTAATTTTGATCTCTTTAAATATTGCATTAAAGTATTATTCATCTTGTTTAGTGAGTTTGGGGCTTTCCTTTAAATTTCGCACCCGAGGCAAGTGCTTCGCTCTCCTAGTCCTGGACCCTAGTCCTGGCCCTGCCCTAGAACCTATGCTTCTAAGAAAGTATGCTTTGTTGTAGTACAACTTACCTTTAATGTTTTTCTTTTATATCTCTTTATGCTCCAAATAGAGAGCATCCAGGATGTCAGGAGTATTGTCAAAGTCCTTTCTTCTAGAGAACTCTTTCTTGCTCATTCTGTCTCTCCCCCAGAGCCACTGTGGTTGAATTTGAGCTAAAAAAAAAAAAAAAAAGGGTGTAATATAATATATCCATAGTAGTGGCTACCTTTTTGAGATAGTAGCAAGGTTAAATAAAATAATTCATGAAAGTGCTTAAGTGCCTGGAACATTTTAAGTGTTGGAAAAGTCAAGAAAAGAGTATAGCATTTGACTTTTATATAAGCT
>NW_006437736.1:7311272-7335760 GCF_000325575.1 Pteropus alecto | reverse complement strand
ATATGTACTTCAAAGAGATTAATTTAGCAGTATAAATTCTGTAGAAATGATTTTAAACTACCAGTTTCTGAACAGTGGTAAAAAATACGCAGTGGCATCTCATTTATCTGGGAGTCTTTTATCTGGCAACTGGAAAGAGCCAGAAAAACCAAAACAACAAAAAGACTCAGAAACCCACTGAAACCCATGAGTTTTGTGTTTAGGAGAACCCCTCAGCCTCTTTCTCAAAATCCAATAAATATAATTCTGAGAAGCTTTGTTATCTGGTTTCTTAGTCCGTAGTAGATCAGAAAAGATACCTCCCCCAAGCAAGAAGTGACTGTTAACAGATGATCTTGAGTAAAATGAGAGAAAAAAATGTTTTTTAATAAAAGGAGTTAAACTGGTTCAAAAAAGTATAATCGTCATTAGTGTAGAGGCAAGAGCATAGAGATATAGTGGAGGCACCGGTAGCTCCCAGTATAATAGGATAATGGGTCACATAGTGGTGAAAAATTTGAGTAATGTTTAGTGTTTATTCATTTATCATTTATCAAGGAACACTCTATGCTGGGCATTTTACTAGGCACTGAGGCTACCTCGTAGTGACCTTAGTATCTAGAGGGTACCCTAAGGAAGACACAGTTCTTGCTCTCCTGGAATTTGTACTATGAAGTGACAAATAAGTATTGAGTTAGTATTGTGAAGGAACTAAGCTAGCCTGAGAGATCAGGGAAGCCTTCCTGGAGGCAGTGATGCTGAAGCCAAGGCTTGAGGAGTAAATATGAGGGCGAGGGGTAAGGAAGGGAAGGAAAATGCATTCTAGGCAGCACGGGCATATAGAAGGCTCTAATCTAAGGCAAGAAGGGCTGGAGGTGTAATCATTTGGAGCTGGAGTGGTTGGCAAGGCCTTGAAGGCCATATTAAGAATAAAGGACTTAATCCTAAAGATCATGAAGAATTTTAATAAAACTCAAAAAGTGACATAATTAGAAAAGAATTTTAAGAATTATAACTGTGGTATGGAAAAATCATTGGCGGGGACCCAAGATGCTGAAATGAGATTGGTAGAAGTATAGTTGCCAGATAAAACTCAGAACACACAGTTAAATTTGAATTTCAAATAATTTATTTTTAGTATAAGTATATCCCATTCAATATTTGAGACTTAATACTAAAAAAAGTATTTGTTATTTATCTGAAATTCAAGTTTAACTGGGCATCCTGTATTTTCATTTGCTAACTCTGGCACCCTATGGGTGAGGCTGCTGGAGAATGCAGGCAAGAGTTGATAATGGCTTGGAGGAGGATTGGGACAATGTCAAGGGAAAGAACCCTGAGTGTATTTAGTGAATCGAACTGCCGGAACTTGATGATGGATCAGATGTAACAGGGAAAGGTGTCAACTGTGACTCAAAAACTTGGCATGGACAGCTAAATAAATGACAGTGCTGATTCTCTAGATGGGAGACACCAGAGGAGGAACAGGCATACAGCACATATTTTAAATACATTTCCAAAATAGAATAATTACTAATAATAAGGAAAATTAAGAGGTTAATATCTTTAGGCTCCGGTAAGCTATAAAGTTTATGGAAATGGATTACCTTATTCCCAAGATATTATATTCTTATTATTGGTGAACTTTTCCAATTTTCTAACTACAAGATCCACAACAAAATCAAGAAAAGTATTTTTTATTTTCAATATTTTTTTTTCTGAATAGTTATTTAAATATTAAGATGAAAACTTCAAACATAACGAAAACTTTTGATTAAAAAAAAGGTTAATCTTTTGCTAGGGTATAAAAAAGTAATTTAAATATAAATCGCACATGATAAACCTATGGCCTACAGATAAGTGTTATTTTACCAGCAAGTTTTAAAAAATATGTTTTAAATAATGAGATTTCACTACAAATCCTAATTCTAATTTCTAGCATTTTTTGAATAAATGGAAAAATCTGGCCATACTGGGGCTACACTTACACATGACAACAATCAGCTGTGGCTAAATAGAGACTGCCTGCCCGCTCTGTAAGACATGTGCTCACCATGATTTATTTCACTGTTTCGTCTCCCCAACTTTGAGGTTTAGGGTCAGTTGACATTTATCATGATGCTTGTGCTGTAATTTACTGTCTAGGAGAAACATTTCTTTGCCCTCATACTTTTATAAAAAATGCTAAACGGAAGGCAGAGAAAGCCACATGATTCAAGTGAAAAAGACGTTTTGCGTATATGTAGAAATGAAGATATTCTTACGCCTAAGTCACCCAGTTATATTATTGCCTCAACGATATTATCTGTCTGGTACTTGAGTATGCGATGCACTAACTAAAGCAACAGCCAGACTGTTGACTAACAGTTTGGATTTTACTGAGATTAAAACCAAGGCAAGATTGGTTAAGCAAGATTTATTCTTTCCTCATCTTATCCCTCTGTACTTCTAAGTTCTTTGCTCAGGGATGGGCAGAATCTTATCAAAATCAGTTAGAATGCTACAAGAGAGCCTCAGAAATGTTAACAGCCCACTTGGGACAAAGAGTTAGACTGTAGCGTCTCTTCAGGGTCTTCAGGTAGAAGAAGAGACACTAATGGAATAAAACCAGTGGGCTTATGTGTCAAGGGGTTTGCAATGACTATATTTAATTTCGACATTTTATTAACGTTCCTGGTCTGTCTTGCCTTTTCTCACCCCGGAAGATGAGGAATGTATCTGACCAGTGAGGTTGAGGAAAACTGAGTTGGTCGGCCAGAATATGAGTTCCGATGCTCTATGTGCTAACCCTGGGAGAAATAGTGCCAGGGCCGGGACAAGAGCCTACAAAGTATGTCTCATTTACAGATGAAATATGGGTTTTCCACTTGTTTTACAGAGGTACAACAATATTCTCCAATTAACTTTAGCAATGCTAAAGCTGAGGCTTTGATCGCCATCTGTCGGTACCTTATACGGCTTTCTCAATTGGTTCAAAACTCAGAAGACAAGGCAAACGCTTTTATTGGGCTCTAAAAACATCAACCATATTTAGGTCTTCTTTTGCTCAGCTTTGATGAAAAATGGATAACCAAATTAAACAAACCTGCACAAAGAAGAACCTCCTGCCCCGAGCCTACAAAACATACATGTTGTATTTGGAGATCGTGTACCTGGAAGGCCTTACCTTGAGCTAATAAGGTAATAGAACCTAAACAAAGAGCTTTAACTAGCAGATTAAGCAAAGTTGAAACAACTCCTGATAAATCTATATTTAGCTGAGTCCTTGCTTTATTCAAGGTAAAAAGATAAAATGATCACATTGGGAAATGCTTTTACTTTTTAGCTTTAGGCCTGAAAAATTTGCTTGTTTCCAAGAAACATGTTTTGATTTTGCCTCTTCCTTTTTTCAGGATAAATAATGGTGTTCATAAAATATATGTCTCTTACAAGTGACCTCATTCCTTTCTTTCTTTTTCTAAAAAAGAAAACCAAGACAGTTTTTAATTTTTTAAAAAATAGTAAATAAAACTAAATTATTAAGCAATTCAATTGCTTCTGATAGAACAGTAAGAGCCAAAATACAACATGTCCCACTGTTTATCTTTGTGTGTGTGATTTCAAATACATCACATATATATAAACATATATACATAATTTTCACGTAAGTATGACCATACTTTATTTAATTGGCTACTACAGGCAAAGCGCAATGCTAAGGGTGGAGATATAAATAAGATATGAATAACATGGGCAAGTCTCCTGCCTTTATGATGCTTATATTCTTGTGGGGGTTTTGTATATTTCACCTACAGTTTTCTAAAAGCAGTGAGTTTTGCCTGTAGTAGCCAATTGATAAAATGTATTGTATAAATGAATATTTACATTGATAAAAGTACCAAATATAGAGTTGGCAAACTGAAGTTTTGATGTATTGGATTTCACTGTGTTATTAAAGGAAACTAGAATGATATGGAGAACAAATCTAACTTTTGAAGTAGAACTCACTGTGAAAACGTGTCAGGACCTGGATCAAATAGTTTGGTTTGAAGGATTTCCAGAAACGGACTCAAGTCATCTAGATTTTCAAATCTCTGTTATGTTTATTGTTATTGACTCTGTTTCATTTTGTGTATTACTTCATCTCTTTTCAATTTTTTCTAAATAATTTTTTGCTTACTCTTGGCTCTTTCTATTTCTCATGGTTTTTTTTTTTTTCCATTGATTTGTGCCTTTATTTTTTTTTTCATTTCTTTTCCTCCTACACTGTGAATTTGCTCCATCGCTCTTAAACTAGTTTCTCCAATTTAATACTTAGCTTAATTTGCTGTCTTTATTGGTTTTTACAAATGTTCCGAAACTATAAACTTCCCTCTAAATGCTAATTTTATTGCATCCCATAAATGTTGGCATGGGATGCAAGTGCACACTGAGAGTCCAGGCTCCGCCAGGGGTGCCAGTTCTACGCACAGTGTCCACATCAGGAGAACTGCAGCAGGGTGGTTCCAGGCCTAGGCCAGGGTGGCAGCTGTGCTCCCTGGGCGTGCATGGCGGGGCAGAACACCACTGATGTCCTCACTTAATGGTACACTAACCCCTCGCGTAGCAGGAGGAAGAAAAAGCAAAATCACGAGCTGGAATCGGGAAGAGCCCCTTTCTTCGTGCGATAGCTCTCTGACGCCTTCTACTGGCAAAGCCTAATATCATACTCACGACAAAGAAGAAATGCTTTAGAGTCCAGTCCATTATCCCAGAGCAGGATCTGAAAGGGTGAATTTGGAGCTGAGACGCAACAGGAGAAAACTGGCACATTCCCGAAATCAAGGTTTTGGAGGAGATTTAGAGTCTCCTAATCAGATGAATTTACAGGTTTTGATCTGGGAGTGAGTGGCGTGGAAAGAGAGGCAGGGCCAAGGGCACCTATTTTAGCTTCTGCGTCGGCGCAGATGTGGTGTGCTGTTGGAAGTGGCAGAGTGAGCGGCTCCCTTCGCAGCTCAGTTCCGCTGAGATTTTGGGAGCTCTTCCTACAAATTCAACCTAAAGTGTCGTTGTTCAGTCCTCCTGATGGTTCATGGGTGAACAGACTGAATCTCTTTCTGTTTAAATCAGTGAGTGGATTCTTTCATCTACAAATAATTAATCTGGCCAACATATGGTAAGAGAATGTAGTTTGTATGATACTGATTCTTTGGAATTTATTGAGGCTTCCTTCTTTGCCTAGCACATGACCAATTTTTGTGAGTGTTTCAGGTGCGTTCAAAAAGAATATATATTCTCTCTCTCCCCAGCCTGCTCCTGATCACTTCCCTGTGTTAAGTTCTTGCGAGCCATCCATTTAACAAGGGGTTCCAAATGTTTCCCAGGATCGTTATCAAGCCCACCATGATATACTTTGTAGAATCTACCTATTTGCAAAAGCTAACTCTTACCGTATGTATGAAAGTTAGATCAGTTTCCTGATCTCCAAGCCTTTAGAACTTTCTGATCTCTGTGATTTTCTTATTGCTTTTTAGTTTCCTAAAAGCAGTGAGCAATCAACACGTATATTCAAACACTGACTATCCAACTCATTGCAATGTTAATTAAGCTCATAATTAAGTTGGAAGACCTGCATCTTGCACAAGTCAGCCTTCTAGAAGACTCTCAGGGGCACTCTGATATCTTACTATAATGTTTTGGCAATTCTCTAAATTTATTATAGTCACTGTAACCAAAATTAAGAAAACAGTATAAATCAAAGTGATGCCAGCTAGTATAGCAAAGGCACCATATTCCAGAGTGAGTTTATCTAAAATACAAATGCCACAGTGTAACGCAAGAGCCCCAGGCCTGGAACTTGCACTGGGTTTGAATATTCCGGAAAAACTACCAGAAGGACCAAAGGGGTGAGAAATGCCATTTATTACTCACGAAGCAGGGAAGCTTCAGCAGCAGCCGGCCAGTCAGAGCTGCAGGAGGAAAGCTGCCACTTACCAAGAGCAAGCAGAGTTCTTGTTGTGCACACAAGCAGAGGGAGGGCTTCTCTCATTGGGGGAGCAGCCATGGGATGGGAGCAAGATGTGCTGCTTGGTTATAGGAGCAGATAACGTCCATGGGAGCAGCAGGAAATGTCCTTGAGAGCAGGCACAGCTGAAAGCTCTTTGTATGCTGCCTTCTTCGGCTGCTGGCCGGGCAGCTCTCAAGTCTTCTGAGTATGTGGAGAGGCTGTGTTCTGAGTTAACAGTAAAAGACTAATATAACTGGTGCCTCTGACTTTTCAGGCTACAAGGATAAGGAAATGACTATGGAAAGAATCTCCAGAGGTTACAAAGGAGAAAAGGTTAGCAAATATTAAGGTTAATGTGAATAGAAGAAAGCTCATGAAAAAGAAAAATAGATTTTCTTTTATCTTTTCTTCTGTTATCAAGTGCAAACTAGCTGCAGGGTCCTCCCAGTAACTCCACTGTGAGGAGCATGTGAAACAAACAAAAATTCTAAAAGCTACACTCTACATTCCCTTGCAATGTGGACTCTATTCCTTTCTAGGACGAATATACCCTTTGAGTTCTTAATTTAAAGCAGTGGCATTAAAATTACAATTGAGATGAGATAGGACTAGTTTTACTCATGTTTTCTATCTCACTTCATATTGATCTACATTCAATAGGTAAAATCATTCTTTTTGGCTTTATTTTCACTTTACAACATACAGATTCACTGCTAATTTTGGGAATTTTCTCTAGATAAGATAGAAACATGCTTTTGCATTAGGACAAATTTCTCTCAGATAAGATTAAATAAACAAAAAGTCAGCATCTGTTGAGCAATCGTGTAATGTTTTTGTTTCAATTTCCATTTCCCATCTTCATCTTTTTCAATTTCCTTGAAGAGTCTTTATTTAACATTTTTTTAAAAGCCAGTTTTAATGAGGTACAATTTACGTACCATAAAATTGATCTATTTTAGGTCAATTTTAACAAGTTTATAGAGTTGTGCACCCATCACCCTAATCCAGAATTGAAATTTAGACTATTTCCATTATTCGAAAAGTTCCTTTGTACCTGTTTGCAGTTAATCCCCATTCCCACTTCCAGCCCTGGGCATCCAGAGATCTGCTTTCTATCTCTCTAAATTTGTCTTTTCTAGATATTTCTAGAACATGGAATAGAATCATACGATAGTTAGGATATCTAGTTTCTTGTGTCTGGCTTCTATCACTTAGCATGATGTTTTGAGGTTCATTCATGTTGTAGCATGTATCAGCGGTTCATTTTTCAGTGCTTAGTAGTATTCCATTGTATGCTTATCACATTTCATTTATCTATTCACTGGTTGTTAGACATCCGTGTTGTTTCCAGTTTGGGACTATTATGTATAATACTGCTCTGAGCAATCACAAACATATCTTTAGGCAGACTTATGTTTTTATTTCTCTTGGATAAATATAGAGGAATAGAATTGCTGGGTTGTATGATAAGTTTATATTAACTTTTTAAGAAAATGCCAAAATATTTCCAAAGTCATTGCACTATTTTACATTCCCACGAGCAATGCAGGAGAGTTCCAGTTTCTTTTGTCCTCTCCAACATCTGGCACAGTCTGTCATTTTAATTATAGTCATTCAGGGTAGTTTTGATTTGCATTTCCATTATTTCCATAATGACTAATGATGTTAGCATCTTTTGGTTCCTTATTAGCCATTTGTGTATCATCTCTGGTAAAATGTCTATTCAAATCCTTTGCCCGTTTTTAAATTGGGTTCCTTCTTTAACCTTTGGCAACCTGCTTTCTATCCTAACTCTATTAAAACTGCCCTCTGAAATAATAAAATACCACTGAAATAATGAACTCTAACAAATCTAATAGTATTTTTGTATTGTCTTCTCCTGGATCCTTATGTAGTATTTGACAGTGTCTTCAACAATCCCTTTTTTTATTATTATTATTATTAATTAATTAATTTATTTATTTATTTATTATTTATGCCTACAGCACCTGGTCTTCCTAGGTGGTCTCCCATCCAAGTACTAACCAAGCCTGACCCTGCTTAGCTTCCAAGATCAGACATTGGGCTTGTTCAGGGTGGCATGGCCGTAGACCATGAACCATGGTTCCACTGGAGTGTGAACCCAGGACCTTCTGCGTGTAAAGCAAATGGGCTAACCGCTACACTGTGGAACCACATCCAAATAACCCCTTCTTGACACGTCTTACTTGGTGTTCAGTACAGAATACTTTCCTGATTCTTCTCAAAGATCTTTGATAACTCCCTTTCTTGGGTTATAGTCCTTCTCCTGGCTTCTCTAGGTGGTCCAGTACACATAGACTAGACCTCTGACCTCTGCTCTTCTCCATCTTTTATTGCATGGCAAATTATAGTGTCTTTAAGGAACTGTCTGAAAGGAAGTGAGATATTTAACAGTGTCTTCAAGGAAAAGGTGTGATCAGAACACCATCTGAGAACTGGAGCTGTGGAAGGGGGCTGCCCAATAGGAGTTGTAGTAGTGGACTGGAAATGCAGCCACCATGAGAAGGGATGTGGCTAGGCAGTGAGAGAACAGGGAAAAGATATACCCCAAACTTTATTTCCACCCCTCAATCTCTTACTAGTACCTCTCATTGGTTGACGCCAACTAGGAGAGACCATTGAGTAAAGCCATCTACAGGGTCAACAAGGAATGTGGGAATGAATCTGAAAGCAAATGAAGAACAGCCAACATGATGTCCTATTGTCCTGCACATTCAATGTCTAAAACAGATCTCATCATCTTAATGCCTAAATCATCTCCCTGTTTTAATTTCTGTGCATCTGTTGATAGTGCTCTTATTCTCCCAGTCTCCCAGGCTGGAACCTCAGAAAGCACTCCAATCCTTAATCAGTGATCTGTTCTGATTGTAAGTTCTTAATTCCATGTTTGGCATTAACCATTTCATGGGTTTGAATAGGACGACTCTATAAATGTGAAATTCTATGGTTTTATGACACTCAATATTGCACCCTGGTTTCATGGAAATTCTCAAATGTGTCCTTGTCTCTTGAACAAGACTGCAAGCATTTTTAGGGCTGGGCCTGTTCCTCATACTTCTTCGAATCCTTCCTGTCCCCATCAGTGTTCTATTAGGTTAGGGACTCAGGAAATGTTTGTAAAATGAATAAATGAATCATGCAGACACAGGCCTAAAACTTGCCTAAGTCCCTTGTCCAAATTACGTATTTTAACAACAAATAGTCAACATATTTCACCACTAAGTGGCAGCATCCGCAATGATAATTCCCAAAGATGGCCCAGTCTCAGCAAGCACATCACTGAGGCTTCAATCATCCTAGTAACAAGAATGGAAGCTGTGAGCCAAACTATTCTCTTTCTGGTGAAAAAGTACCAATGAATAACTTCCTGTGCAGACAATTTCAAATAAATATGGTAAAGAACCAAAAGTGTCTGTCTGCTTAGTAAATATTTACTTACATGCATTATTTCCATTAATTTAAATATTCTTTTTCAAAAGATTACTTTTTCTTTTTAACTAAAGTTTAGTGTAGTTTTCTTATTATGAAAGTATTATATTCTTAGTACAGAATAGGCCAAAGAAGAAAAAATCTACTGCAGCTCACTATTTTTTCCCTCTGTAAATGTTTCACCTTACTTTTTACTTTTGCAGATTGATCTTTGAATTACGTTGTCCCAAAACAATTCACTCTCATAAAAAATAAAAACAATAAAAATGTGTAAAGTAAAAAGTTAAAGACTCCTTTCTCTCCACGGCCCTGCTGCCACTTCTAACTATTGTTAATAATATGATGCATATTCTTCCAGACAATTATTATTTTTTTTGCAGATTTGTTTAAAAAAAAGTTTAAGCATTTTAAAATTAATTTATGTAATTATGTAATTAAAATGTATGTAATTTAATGTAATTACATTAAAAATAATATTCCCTCCCCCCATCTCCCTCTTAAATGAAACTACAAAGAAGTAATCATTTTTACCAGCTTTATATGGATCTGGTTCTCAACATTTAGGCATTTATAAATGTGTGAGAGCATTTTTGGTTGTCACAGGGATTGGAGAGCTCCATGGTTCTTGAGGGAGTAGTGTTCAAATGTTAACAACTCTGCAATGCCCTAGAGAGTCCCACATGATAGAACGTTGTTCCACTTGGAATGCCACAAACACTCCTTCTGAGAAACCCTGTAAGTTCTCTTCCATGCTTTCTATAAACACACACACACACACACACACACACACAGCATTTTTTATTCCTACAAAAATGTTTAAAGAATTGTACAGTAAAACTCTTGTAACTACCACCTAATTTCTATTATTAACTTCTTGCCTTATTTGCTTTTTCATGAAACTGTTCAAACATCTATGCCAATTCCTCTTCATCAATCCATCTTTTATTTTTTTCATGCATTTCAAAGGAAGTTGTAGAGATTGGTAAACATCATCCCTAAACACTTCACCACTAAATTACCGTTAAAAATTAATCTTATACACATTGATCTACAGCTTGCTATATAAATATATCATTCATGCAGCAAATTTTTTTATTGAGGGTTTAACATGTACCAGTAGTGTGCCAGGCCCTGAGGTTATACTGAGGTAAACAAACGCAGCCCCTAAATCGTGGCGCTTGTTCTAATAGAGCTTTTGCAACTCTTTCTGAAGTAGTAGTAATGATGATGATGATGATGATGATGATGATGATGATGATAAAGTAGTATAATGATATTATAACAGCAAAATAATTATCATTATCATAACAGCAAAGTCTAGTATTTGTTGTGTGTCTACTATATCCCTGACACTGTTCTAAATACTTTAAATATTAGCCAGCACTAGAGAATTTTCCAATTCACTTTCATGATTTGTTTTATTTTAAGTTATATCCATGTTTTACGAGTTATATTCATCTTTTCCATTTTTTTTTGAGGGGGGACTGGGGGGATCTCAGATCGTATGTATTTTTCTATAATAATTATTCTTCCTGAAGAAGACTGACACATAGTAAGCACTCAAAAAATACTTGTAAGAATAAGTGATGCTTGAGATTTCCTAGACATAAGGGTTTGGGGTGGTACACATAACCACAACTAATCAACTAATTACTGGAACTTTACCTTTTGTTAAGTACTCTACTAGATCTACAGGGAGAACATAGAGAGTAGTCTCTGGAATCAATCAAAGCAGATTTGATACCTGGTCCCCTCTACTATTTTCAAACCTCAGTTTCCACATCTGTCAAGTGGGTAAATGATAACCTATGTGTCTTATGAGGCTGCTGTAAGGATTAAATGAGAGTTAAAAATTTAAATATCGGAAACTATAATTAATTGTAGGTCCTTTGTATTTCTTTCTTTCTTTCCTTCTTTCTTTCTTTCTCTCTTTCTTTCTTTCTTTCTTTCTTTCTTTCTTTCTTTCTTTCTTTCTTTCTTTCTTTTTCTTTCTTTCTTTATAATTGATCCAGACATTCTCACTAACCTCCGCCCCACTTTGTTAGAGGGAGAAGGGAAGCAGTAAAGTGGGGTACCACAGAGTTAAACTTTCCAAGTAAAGGTATCTTAGTTTCTATTGGTTAAAACTATCTCTTGCTGAATAAATATTAAATAATCTAACCTCTAACTCCACATCAGAGCTGTTTCATCCTCCTTCCTCCTCTTACTTTCGTGGGGAAAAAAAATTTTTTTCCTCCCACCCTTGTAAATTCTGACTGGACTAATAAATTAAAATGAGACAGATTAATAGAAGAGAAGGATCAAATTTATTACATATGTACAAACAAGGATTCCATAAGACTATGAGACCTGATGAAAGATTGGGTAGTTAAGGCTTATATGCCATCTGGAGCTAAGGGCTGGAGGTTGCGGCGGGGAGTATGCAGGTTGAGGGTGTGGTTTGGTTAGGGACTTTAAAGGGCAGGAAGGAAATTCACATGGAGATGAAAAAGCAAATGTCTGGTAAATAAATGTTTGCTGGGCCATTTTTAACACAGAGAAAATTTTGATCAAACAGGCCTTGCTAGGCTCTTCCCTGTCTATTACACACCAGTTCATATTAAACTACAGTTAACTTAGGATAATAGATCCCTTCCTAGATCCCTTCCTCTATCTAAATTCTTTTCAGCAGTTCGGGTTGGGAACAGAAGCATCCAAAATAGAGTCACTACTGTCAAGGGACCCTAAAATGGAGTTGGGACGCCATTAGGGAAGTTGAACTTATACATGTCCACACCCAGGTAAGACTTGAACTTTTGAAATTTTTCGGTGCTCTGCTCACAAGGCCACATCTGGATCTTACTTCCCTGTTTCTGTGCCAATGCCTGCATCAGAGCCTTGCCACCTGGACCTGACCAATCCTTCTCAGACTAGTCAGAATGCTATGTTAGTCAGCCAATAGGAAAAGTTTCAAATCAACTTGTGTAATTTGTATCATTTTCCTTTAAAAGCCCTATCTTTCTTTGTCTTCTCTGGAGCGCATCTCAGGTTTCCTCTTGAATTTGTGAATCTTGAATTTGAATACATAAAGACCCCAAATAAACTTTTACTTTGCAGCCTCAGTTCTTTCTTGTTCGACAGGGGTAAGGTTAAAGTTTCTTTTTGAGCTTTTGACTCCTAAAAATAACCAGATTAAAATAATCAATATTCCAAAAGGCATATTTGGGGATGGCAAACTCTGCTTCTCCTCACTTTTCAAGCTGGGAGAAGCCATGTGCCCTTTTTTTTCAGAAAGAGGGAGGCCTTGTATCCATAAGTGGATCTTTCTGTAGGCTTTGAAACACCTGTGGGCCTCAGGGTCCCTGCTCAACTTAGTATTGATGTCCCAGGTATGCCTGCTACTGGGAACTCTGGGGTCATTTTCTCCTGGAGCATGACGTATTAAGACTATTGGCCTGTCCTCTTGGTGGGACTGGGGCCCAGTGATCCACAAACACTGACTCGGCACCTACCTGTAGCCCCTTGGCCTTACATCGGAGGCTCAGGTGTTGTCTCTCTCGGATTTGTGGCAGGGGTTACCAGGTTACTCCCCGCAACCCCATGGCAGGTCCCACTCAATTCTCTTCCACTCCCCAAAATATATGTGAGGGAGAGGGCTTTTGGCTTTCTTTAAGCCATCAAGAGAGGCTAACTCTGTCTCGTTAAATTATTGTTACATCCCTTCACCCACACTGAGCAAGCTGAGGAACACTCTGTAGAATGGCGTTTTATCCATTTCAAAACAAGAAGCCAGCCTGAAGAAGGACCCAGTTAGGATCCCCATAGTAGAAGCCTCACAGTGTCCCCAGCTTCACATTTCCTTGCCCTATAGCTGAACAATAGATTGTCCCCAGTGGCTTGGCCCAGAGCTTAGAACATCCCCTGTCATAGAAAGTTGCCCTGAAACTTATGATTATTGTCCTTATGCTTACTGATCACAGTCCTTCTGGTCTAGCATCCTTTCCTGACTGCTCCCGTCTTTGTTCCTGGGTTGCTAATGCCATCAGAGGACCACGTTGCAAGAGGGATAGGTTCATGAAGCACAACAGACCACCAACACCGTCTCCACCACCCAACCATCATGCAGCCTCTGGGGAACACTGCCCAGATTTTCCCCTAAATACTCTAAGCCGGGCCAAGAAAGTAAGGCAGTTTTGAAGGTCTTAACCCGCAGCCTTCTCAGATCACTGGTGCTCTGACAATGAACGCTTATTCTAAATATCTCAACTCTTGTGTGGATCTATTGGCTGAGCGGTACAGGCAGCATGAGCCCTGGACTCGATTGCCCCCCTCCCCCCTGGGTTTCAAGGCCAGAGCCCCCTTTGTATGTGGTTTATCCTCTCATTGCAAATTGTTGTTTTCCCCTTTTCTAATTAATCTTTTGAGTTTCCACAGGGAACAGGGGCTGCGTGCAAAGTAAGGATCTTGGCCTCTAATCTCTTCTCCTACATCTTCCACACTCTGCACCACTAGACCAGAGGAAACGTCACAATGGGTAGATTTCTCTTTTAGAAAATCTTCCTTCTTCCTGAAGGGTACCGGCATATGCTGTGCTGGCTAGAAAATTACTGCTTGGCTATTGCCCATGGGAACATAGGCTATAGCCCATGGGAACATAAAATTCTAACAGTATAAGACAGAATGAGGAATGGGATTTAGGGCTTAAAAACCCTGTACCTCTACATTTCAGGGCTGCTTAATTTGGGGTCTGCGTACCCCTGGCAGACCCAGCTGGCTGAATAAAGAGCATGTTTCCTATAACTCACTGATTTCTGGTGGTCCGTGTGTCTTTCGGGGGCTGGCGGCTACAACAATGCCACCCTAAAATATGACTTTTTGGCATCTGAGTTGTTTTGAGTTAGAGGCAATTGAGAACCAGCAGATGAAAAAAATAAATAAATTTAAAAACAGGGCACCAGTTTTCCTTTTGTAAAGAAAATTTACATTTACAAAGGAATTTTAAATTGGAAAAGTTGTCTTTTCCAATTTAAAATTGAAAAATTTTAAATAGGGGTCTTACTAGGAAGAGAAAGACCCCTAAATCTCATCAACAAGAAAGCTTTCACTTAAATCTGTGTAAATCTTATCAAACAACCCTTATTTATTATACTTTCCCTTGTCACCTTCCCGAAGCTTGCTTCCTTCCTTCCCTCCCACAGCCCAGAAGCCAAAACCCTGTTTCTTCTGTTCAGCCTAAGATGGTATCTAAGCCCAAGTTCAAGTACTACTTTGGGTTTCTCTTTCGTGAGTACTCCTCTGTGCATGTGTGTTGCACATGTCAATAACCTTGTTTGTTTTTCTTTCATTAATCTGTCTTTTGCCAGTCTAATTTACAAGATCCCAGCCAGATAACCTAAAATAGGCAGAGGAAAAAGTCTTTTTTCCCTCCCTTATATTTCTTAATCTAAAGCTAGTACTTCTCCTCCCTTTCTCTGAGGCAGTAAACCTCTGCCAGCCTTAAAGTTAAGAATGTTTGTAAGAGTAAGAAACAGATTATAGAGAAAAATCTCTTTAAGGGAGGTATTGTTACCATATTATACCAGTTACGTCATCCTTTAACTAGACATTTTGAGTGATTTCCCACATCATCCTTGCCACCTTTTACAGAAAATCAAGAAGCTATATGGTTTTATGTAGTTGAGATATAATGTTTAAAATTTTGACAATAAAACATTAGAACCTAATATTAATGAAGAAGATGATGATGAAATTGAGTAAAAACATAGAAAACTGGACGTAGCAGGAATCAGAATGCACACTCCTTCAGATTTTGATCTGCTGCTGAGTGCTTTGAGCCAGTTTTCAAAATACTTTTCTTTTTTAAAAAATTGTTTAACCAAAATAATGTAGAAACAAGTGTCCTGGATGAGAACATGAAACCTAGACTATGGTAGTTATGATGGAGATTCTGCCAGTACAGAGCCATGTGAGTTTGGATACATTACCTCTCTAGTTTTATTTCCTCTTATATAAATTCAAAGGATGAGGCCAGATGACCTCTAAGGACCTTCTCTATGGCTCTATGATTTTTTCTGAAATACTCAGTTCATTGTCCAGAAATGTGGCATTGAACTGTCATTCATGGGTCACATGTTAACCTCTTACTGGAAATGAAATACATCATCACACTGCTATTATGCAACCCTCCAGCCCTTTAAGGGTTGGGCTATTAAAGTTAGCCAGAATAATATGCCCAATTTAAACACAGGCACAGCAATTATGTGACTGCGATTGGCAAATCGGAAAAATTTCTGCATAGGGAACACATTTTTGCTTCTATTTATTCCCTTTTCTTTTTCCTCCCCTTCTTCCATGACTTTATTTCATCACTTTACTTCCTCTGCTAGTGAGTCTTCGAATTCTCTCTCAGATAAGATTTTGCACTAACCCATAAATGTGACCATCTCCTCATTTTGTGTTCATGTAGTATTCTCTACCTACCATCTTAGAATAGAAATCTGAACCTACTGCCTCGGTCAATGCAACTTTTACTGAAATGCAACATTTACTGAAATGTTTCTTATAAAGATTGTCAATGACTGTTTATCTGCCCAAACCAGTCTTTTCTCTTCTTATGCATGATTTCACCTCAGCATTTACTCCGTTGGTGATCTCATCTATTTTTATAGTGTACCATACCCATCCATTGATGTCTCCCAGGTCAGTTTCCAACTACCTAGTAGTTGTCTTCACCTGGGTATCCTATAAGCATCTTACGCTATTTATTAAACAGTTGTATATCTAAAACCAAACTCCTAATCCTCCAAACTTTTTTTGTTCCCTGGCTCAATTAATGATTAATATGCACTGAACCTCTCAAGCAGGAAACCAAACCTATTTCATAATTCTTCTCTCCTATTCCATTTATCTAATTGGCCACTAAATCCCTTTCCTCCATTCACAATCCACTGCCTTAGGCTATGTTGTTAGCATTTGTTAAAAGGACCCACTCATCATTAATCCCCACTGCTATCTCTAGTCCATCCCCTCCCAGGCCTGCTGGAATTTTCACTTCAGAGGATAAATCTGATAATGATACCACCCTCCTGAACTTTCACCTCCTTGAAGACTGCTTCCCAGTTAAAACTATTATCCTTAGCATACTGATGCAAGGCCCTTCACAATGTCATCATCGTGATCTCCCCAGCCTTATCCTCACATGTTCCAGTCACATCTCCTAAGCAAATCAAGTTCATTTGAACACCGTGACCATAATTTCGGGCACTGAATATTCTCCTTAGGTATGCTTAATCACAAAGCACAACATCTGACAAATTTTACAGCCTCAATCAATGTTTGTTGAATGAATTAACCATGAATCCTGGGTGACTGGCTCTTCCATAAAACATTTTAAATTAATTAATTAAGTGAGTAAAAGGATTATGAAAGAAACGCGTCCTTCAAAAAAATTCTTTCTTTCTAATTAGAGGAAGACAAATAATTCCCTGCTGATCTGAAGTTTCTGTCATTATCCTAGCTATTTTCAAATCTTATTCAATTCACCTTGAACTATCAAAAGAAGAACAGCTGACAAAACCTTTCCAGGCCCTCTCTGTAATATCTTTACATGAGATTATTGTAAACTTGAGCATTATACCTCAGTTTTCCATAGATAATGATAACTAAATCATGAGCTGCACCTCATAATAAAACTCTCTGTAGGAATGTTGAAGTACATAGAGATTTAAGGTTAGCTAAACTAAGAATGTCAGATCATATGAGTTCCTGTATTTGCAAGTTAATTTAGAAACTATTCATAAGGGGAAGGGAGAAAAAACAAAATTTACAAGAAATTCTCACTCTTATTGTCATAATGGAAATTCCCAAATTTCTCACATGTGTTCTCTTCTTCATCTCTGGTAGCATAAAAACATCTGCCAGAAAATATGAAACTGAAAAAGTAGCTGGTGCCATTGTCCAAACCTATAATAACTTGTAACTATCAGATCATTCTCATGAACAGGTATCACTCCCATGAAGGGCTCTGGTTTTTCTCCCTTGAAGTAATGAAAATGTCTAAGCCTTTGTCGTATCTTTCCGATTTCTGTACTCAGTGATATAGGGTTAATAGTGCCTCTTATGAAATGCTGATATGCTGATGGTATGTACAATTATATAAAGACCCAGATTCTCTAGGTAATAGTATTAAACTAATATCAAGCATTCATCTGTTCATATACTTTCAATAAACATTTATTAATCATTTATTTTGTGCTAGTAGTTGGCACTAGAGAAACAAATATAGGAGGTTCAGTTCCTGCTCACAGTTTGGAGTCGAGTGGGTAGGCTGACAAGTGAATGTTGTGAAACACATAATAGAAGCCACCCAGGATGCTTTGGGATGCTCTGAGTGGCACAGAGGTCAGACGTTGGGGGTGTTAGGAAAGGCTTCCTGAAAAAGCTCATTGCTGAGGTGAATAGCTTCAGCAAATATTAAGCATCTTGTCAAGCACTATCCCAAGCCTGGGGATATAAGCAGTGAACAAAGCACAAGGTCCTGCCCTCATGGAGCTTACATTCTAGAATCCCCTGAAGACAGTTTGCCAGATGAACGATTTAAAAAGAAAATGAACATTATATTGTGCTGGCTGGAAAATTACTGCTTGGCCATCACCCATGGGAACATAGGCTATCGCCCATGGAAATATAGGCTATCACCCATGGGAACATAACATTCTAACAATAAACTTTCTGCTTCTGTACCCCCGCTTGCACAACCGACGTGTGGGTTGACAGGTAGCGAATAAGAGAAAAATAGACCTTTGTGTCTAAGACAGAATGAGGAATGGGATTTAGGGCTTAAAAACCCTGTACCTCTACGTTTTGGGGCTGCTTAATTTGAGGTCTGCGTACCCCTGGCAGACCCAGCCGGCTGAATAAAGAGCATGTTTCCTATAACTCACTGATTTCTGGTGGTCCGTATGTCTTTCGGGGGCTGGGGGCTACAACAATATCTCTAAAGTTTAATTATGTACTGGTGAGTATAGCTTAGGCACCAGAAAAGTGGCTCACTATATAATCTCTGTCCTATTCAAACATGTTGAGAATATGTTGAAATTTCATGCCTTTATAAACAGAGGGGTGACTTCTCTCCATACCTAGGAACAGGGCCCAGAATCCATTTATAGCTTAGGGGTTCCTGCCAAAATAAGGACACACACACACACATACACACACACAGGAGTGGGCCATTTACATGGTGACCAACACCCCAAATCATGTCATCACCATTGTGACATTGTCCCTTTGCCAGAAGCTGGACTATATGAGGAAGAGATTCTACGTAACCCCTATTCCTTTTAAGTTGATTTTTGATCATAAAAGGGAAAATAGAACTCATACACAGTGCTTTTTAAAGTGGTGGTACACATTAATATGTGTGCCCCTTTTTTCAGAGCAATGGTTACACACATTCACTCAGATTAACTTATCTTACTGTTGCCAAGGACTCTTTGAAGGAGAAGGGTGTGACATGTCACTTGGGTGGAATGATCCCTGTGACCCTGCCATTCGTTAAAAAACATACTATTTTGATTTAATTCTAAATGTATTGATTTGCAATAATTTTTATTCTCTTTAGTTCTCCTGTATTTGTTTGTTATTCATAGCAATGTTTGTTAACATCTACCTGACCCTCTCTGTGAATGTAGAAATACCATATCAACTCAATTCAGATGAGTTAGACAAGACAGGAGAATCAAGTTACATAGATCTAGGTTTAAAGTCTATATCAATAACATATGTGTTACTGAACTCAAGGGGTTTGTTTTGCCTACATGCATCAAAGCCAAAAGAGACACACACAGGAGTCTACAGAAAGGAAAGTAGAGGTTTAAAGAAACAGCACCAGAGCCCAGAGATACAGGTGAGCTAGAGCTCAAAGACCTGACTCCCCAGTGGCCTCTAGGGGATGGGTTATAAGGGGAAACTCATTAGAGTTTGGGTCATGGGCTCTACTGGCTGGTTGGGGCTAAGGTAGGAGGCGGTTAATCATTGCATCAGGTCCTGATGTCAGTTGTGGCATTGTTCTTTCTGGTTTCTCATGGAGATGCTGGTTGAGTCTTCTGCCTTCACACCTGTGGAGGTGCAAGATGTTATCTTTAGTTTGGGGATGGAAACTCTGTTTCTGTGGTCAATTGACCTGGGGCTTTGTTCCTAAGACTTTTTGATGCTGATTTATGGGCTTAATGATTGAGGGAGTGGCCGCGCAGTGCGCAGAAGAATAAAGAAAGAAAAGAAGCAAGTGAGCCCAAGGCCAGTTTGAATCAAGGAGAAAGAAAACAAGACTTTTTAAAGAAGTGAAGATTTACAGGGTCACATATGGCTTCCAAGGTCATCATATGCATTGGCATCCAGCCAGATGATGGCGGAAGACAAAAAGCGAAGAAGATATGTCCACTTTTCACTACCTGTACTGGGCAGTGACTCATATCTTCCATTGGTAAGAACTACTCTTATGATCCTACCAGGAGAAAATGAAGTCCCTGTATGAGAAATCCCTTCCCAGTAAGAATTACACAGAGGAAAAGGAACAGGAATCTTTCTAGGTGAACATCTAATCATTTCCACTACAATGTATGTTTTCTGCTTCTACAATATAATTTAGAAAAGTATACTAACTTTGCTCAAATGATTATTAGTCTTAGTGTGGTGATCACATAGTAAGATGTGTAAATGTCAAATCAGCGTGTTGTACGCCTGAAGTGAATATAATATTGTATGCAACTATACTTTAATAAATGAACTAAAACTGGAATAAACTAAAAAAAAGTAATATGGTTGTCATAAAGTGACTAATGAAGTGTGAGATTTTAAATATAAGATCTTATTGAGTGTGTGGGTAATTACTGCAACTTTAAAAAGTGTGGTTATTTTGGAATAATTTTAGATTTTTAGAAAAGTTGCCAAGATGGCACAGAAATGCAGGTGATATAAGACTCAGTTTCCCTGAATGTTAACATCTTATACATAACCATGGTACATTTGCCATAACTAAGAAATTAACATTGTCTCATTACCATTAACTAAGCTATAGGCTTTACACAAATTTCACTAGTTTTTCTACTAAGGTCCTTTTTCTTTTCCAGGATCCAGTTTGATATGCCATGCGTTTAGTCATCATGCCTCTTTTGTTCCCTCTAGTATGTGACAGTTTCTCAATTTTTTTCTTGTTTTTCATAATCTTGGCACTTTTGAAGGTTCTAATCAGCTATTTTATAGACTGGCCCTCAATCGGGGTTTATCTTGTCTTCTTATGATTAAATTGCAAGTATAGGTTTTGGGAAAAGTACCAAAGAGGTTAAGTACTTTCTCATTGTATCATTTTATGAGATCTTATATCAATGTATAGAACATCAATTTATTACTGGTGACATAACTTTGATTATCTGGTTAAGGTAATGTCTATACTTTTCATACTCTGGTCTTCAGAAACAAGTCGCCAAGTTCAATCTACATTTAAGGAGAGGGGCTACCGAAACTTTTAGAATGGAGAATTGAGGATTTTACTCCCTGTGAATAAAAATATATAGAATAATTAAAGACATGGTGATGGGAATGTAATTTTTATACTCTTTTATCTGATATTAAAGAGTTGAGTAATGACAAGTGACCAAGCTGCTGAATTGTGAATTTTAAAAAGTAGCTTTCATAATTATTTATTCCTAATAAAAGAAGTGGACCTAATGTAGTGCCCAGCTTCTGCTTCTAATTTTGTTGGACTAGGATTGTTGGACTAGGATTTTGTTGGACTAGGATTTGTTGGACAAAATGCTATCGAACAGCATTCTATGCTACAGAGAAATCATTAGTAGAAGCAATAGATGCGGCAGACTTCATTGTTGTCTTATTTTAAGAAACTGCCGCAGTCACCCCAAACTTCAGCAACCACCCTAATTAGTCAGCAGCCATCAACATTAAGTGATGTTCCTCAGTTGTTTATATTGTTATAGAATATTGTGTAAGTTTTCAAATTGCATAAATATCTCCATGCATAAGCACACACAAATACACCAAAATTCAAAACTAAAAGATAACTACATATATTTTGAGGCATTTCCATCTGGAATTCTGGAGTTTGAGAAATTAGAAGAGTGAAACAGTTCTTCACAATCGTTGCGGTTATAAGCTCATGAGTCGGATAGACCTAGGTTTAAGTTCTGCACCTCTATTTATTAGCTGCATTACCTTAAGCCTTGTTTACCTCACCCATAAAAAGAGAATGACACTTGAGCATTGGTGTCAGGATTATTTAGATCAGGAAGCACACTGCCTTTCAATAAACGGTGGCTACTAAAGAAGAATGGCTTCATCCTCAAAAGGACAGTCCATTGAGACCCTTACTTTGAGTCAGTGTGACTTCCTTTGACAGAAAGGAAGTCAGGAATCAATTCAAGGGGAGAAGCACAACTTTTAGTATATATTCAAAGGTACCCAGTGTAGGATAGGAAAAATACTTAGGTTCTCAGCTGGGTCTCTTTTAACAACAATAAAAAAAAAATTAGGAAGAGGAAAACAAGTTTACTAATATGTATATTTCATATATACATGGGAGAAAATCAAGGATGAGTAACTCAAAGGGATGGCTAGAGCTTGGCTTTAGATAGCATCTTAATAAGCAAACAATGAATTTGTACAGAATTGACATGACAAAGGTGAAACTTATGCGGGAAAACTAATGGAGTAAAATTTGTTTGCAGATTCCTCTGGTGCCCTCTCTGGGCTGAGTCTAGAGCAGACTCAGGTAAAGGAAATTTATATCCTGCCTTTGGACAGAAAGGAGGTGGGTGGAGAGAGCTCTTCTTGCTTTTGCTGCTTCTTAATTGCCTGCAGCTCAAAGCTAATTCTTATGTCAAAGAAGCATATTTTGGGGTGACATATTCTGGTTTCCTTCACCAGTAAGATTGTTTCCTAGGACTTTACCGTTTTGTACCTGTCAACAAGAAATGTCCAAACCTATAAGAGAATTTTTATAAGAGTTCACTTGAATCAAACCGACAACATATGCAAGATCTCAAATACTCCAGAGAATAAGTTTTGCAGTTTCTTTTATGCATTCGAAGTTAAGGAAGATTGCATGGAGGTGGAGGAAAGCAAGGTGGAGACTGGAATACAAGGTAGGTAACAAGATTCTGTGCTCTCTTGAGGGTGGTTAGGCTTATTTCAAAGGTCTGTTAACCTAGATGCCTAGAAACAATGTGCGGGGCTTACTTAAGGCAAAGATAAATCGTTTACTAAAGAAGTTATAGTCCTGGGACATGACTATCAACCATGACCTGCCCAGTTAGATTGATCAGATTACCTTGTGAGGTTACTTTCCATAGAACCCATCCCCTTTCCCCGCTCCATCCACAATACCATATGAACTTCACTATTCCAAGGAAAGGATATTATGAGGTCTATGGTATTGAAAGCATTTAGAAGGGGAACCAGCACTGTGTTTCTCAGGACCGCTTGACACTATGTGTACATATGTATCATTTGTTATATACCCATTTTAAATATATACATGTATACATACATACTTTAAACAAAATACTTATTGCTATTATAGTCAGACAACTCTTGTAATGTGTCAAGGGTGATTAGTCAATCGGATTGCTTAAGGGAATTACCTAAGCAGTAAAAAGTTAAGATGGTCAGGTGAATTCCATTTGATGTCATGATTCCTCTGCCTCGGGGAAGGTTTTTTAAAATCAGATTAATCAGTATTAGAGTAGGAAAGGAAAAAAGGAAGGGGAAGGAAGACCAAGAGAGAAGGTGGGTTTCAGAACACAGACACCTAGGTAGAGAGTACACCATGGATCACCATGGATGACAGCTTTTGCAATTTCTAAAAAGCCTTAATTTAAAGCTTCTGCATTATTCAAAATGGTGCTCACGCCCCCCACAGCCACAATGATCTCCTGAAATATGAGTCTGTCCATATACCTAAACTCTCCTCACTACCAACCAATCAACAAACTAACAAAAACAAAAAACCAAACCAAACCAAAACAAACCCAAAACCAAAACACATTTTTAAAATGAAGATTCTTAGCAGGGCTCTGGTTATATGGTCTCTTTGTCCACCTCTGCATTCCCTGTCTTAACACTTATTTGGGTGTTTTTTTTTAAATTCCAGAAAAATAAGCAGTTTCAGTCTATGCATTTTCTCCTGTGTCCTTGGCTTGGAATGCTCATCGCATCTTTCTTTGCCTGGTGAACAATTATTTACTTTAGAACATTCTGATATCTTCAGGGACTCTTCCCTGGTTCTCCATTCCAGCATTGGCCTGACTCCCAGCTCCGTGCATATGTCTATTTTTTAAAATCTTCTAATATTCCATACGATTTTATTTTACTTTGAATTTCAGTTCTCTAAGTCTCATAGAATTATTTAATCTTTGTATCTTGTCCCCTAGCAGAGTGTGGCACCCAAGAAATGGTTATGCGGCCGAAGTTCGGTCACGAATGACCCAAAGACCTCCGCTACAAACCTTGGGCTCAGAGTCCCTAAATTATATCTCAAAACTACCACGCTGGCAAGTGCCCCCAGAACACAAATCCCTTTTCCAGAGTTTAAAATGTATTAAGTCACCAGTACTCATCTTAGGTCAAGGCTCCAAGCCTGCGCTAACCCTGATCAGTGTGAGAGGGCAAAGGGAAATCTAATTTCTAGGAAACATACTCCAAGTCCGCTGTGGCGGAAAGCAGAACTGTAGGCGTCACAAGGGGGCGACCAGCGTGGCTAGGGCTCAGTCCCACCCAGACCCGTACACACTCTTGGTTTTCAGGTGGACATCATCCAGGTGGCTGTCCCATCCGTGCCGCGTGGCCCGGGGAACATCAGGGCACACTTCTCCCGGACCCCTTTTGCGGGAGCGGCAGCAGCAGCGCAGCAAGATGCGGTGGATGTCACCACACGGTGGCCAGCCTCCACCCGGCGACGGGCGGGCAGCGGGACGCGGGTGGGTAAGCCCTCGGTGTTCGGGGGCTGGTACCCCGGAACTCCGGAGGGAAGGAGGTGCCGCGAGGAGTTGATCGGTTTCTCCGGAGTTGCGCAACTGCCAGCGCCGCGGGGCGGGCGGTCCCGCCC
>NW_006437736.1:7310253-7310951 GCF_000325575.1 Pteropus alecto | reverse complement strand
CCGGAGCAGCCCAGCGCCCGGCCCCGCAGAGCGCCGCGCACTCCCGGCGGCGCGATGCTGTGCTTCTTGAGGGGAATGGCCTTCGTCCCCTTCCTCCTGGTGACCTGGTCGTCCGCCGCCTTCATCATCTCCTACGTGGTCGCCGTGCTCTCCGGGCACGTCAACCCCTTCCTCCCTTACATCAGGTGAGGGGCAGGGTAGGCAGAGGGCTGGGGACCAGGCAGAGGCACTACAGGGGAGCGCTGCTGTTGTAGAGGGCAGGGGATCGGACCCAGCTGGAGTGTTTTGCAGAAAGACGGGGGTCTGACCGCGAGGAGAGGAGAGGGTGCATCCTGGCAGATGTGTAGGGAGGCTGGGGGTACGGAGCTGAGCAGTGGTAGTTGTGACTTTACCCTGAACGCCGGACAGAGCGGCATCAGGAGGGGTTCGGGATAGACAGTAGAACTTGCAGACTGGGAATGGTACAGAATCTGTAGAAGACGCTTCTTGGGCGATATTGAAACAAGGGCGGGTCCTGATGGATGCCATTTATTGAAAGTGCAAGTTGCAGATCCAGGTGAGCGCTAAAACAGCTCACAAGTTTCACTTCCGCTTCCCACCATCCTCCTGAAGTGGATAGCTGGCTCATTTTTTTATGAAAGGAAACTAAGTTTAAGAAGTTGTTAAAATACCACCAGTGTGACCCTGAGTCACAGCTG